>NW_009692693.1:185075-196175 GCF_000703405.1 Apaloderma vittatum
ACTCTTTCATCATCACAGTTACAACCTTGACAACACTTACAGATCACCTTAAAACGCTGTAAAACTACAGATAACCTAGATTTTAAGAAAAGGGGCTTTGGAGTGGAATTTTTTTTGTTCAGACTGGACGTAGGTTACAATCCATATTCAACTCAGGTGTACCAGGGAGAACGTGAATTACCTCTTGTTCCACTTGGATCTTTAACCAGACCAAATGGACTCGTTGACAAAGGAAGAGTCCAAGTCACATCTTCTCCAGCCTGGCAAGAGAAGTAGCTACAGGAAGCAGCAAGCTCTCTGAACTTTAACCAGAATCCCAAATCAAATTAAAATTGAAAGGCGATTTTATTCATACATCTCCTCTCATATTCCAGCCCAGTGGTCCAAGTTCCCCAGCTCCGGAAGAAGTCACCTCTCTCCTACTTACACTTGCTGCTGCCCAATGTTGTTATACACATTAACCTTAACTGCAGTTAGCAGCTTCTGGGAGGAGGGAGTGACCACACTCAGCAGAACACCGAAAGGGAAAGTGGAAGAAAATGCCAGTTTTCCTTCACAAGCAATTCCCAAACCAGCATCTCAAAACATCTACCAAAGGAATGAAGCTGAGGCAGGGAGAAGGGCAAAATAACGCAGGCATGCTGACCGTACACAGCAGAAAGACAGACTTGAAACATTCTGATTTTATTACAGAACTAATTTAGTCAAAAGTCTGGCAGAAACTCAGAGGAGCTGTACTCTGGGAGCTCAGGCACACTCATCCGTGCAAACCAGATTTCTATACCAGAAAATCACATCTGAGACCATCAACCTGGCAACCCCTCTTAGGCATAGCTACTATCCTGCTTGTCTAGTTTGATTTTGACTCAACATCAAAATAGAAGGATGAAGTCTTCCTTCAGTCTTTGGCAAAAATCCACTGAAGGTCTCCCCTCATCCTACAGAGATCCTCTGCATGGAGGGGCTGCCTACCTCTCTCAGAAATCAAGATTCTGTTAAATTTTGTAGGATATTGTTTCAAAATACCATAAGGAAAATGCACAGAAAAGTACATACTTTCCATAAACAATCACTTCCTCAATAATCAGAATTCAATATTTTTCAAATGAAGATTTATATATTTTCATTTTGATCCTACTTTGTTTAATGCAATCCAACCGGATACTTAAAACAGCTCTTTCTTCAAGGTGTGTTTTAATCCTCTGCTCTTGAAAAATAATGTCAATATTTTTAATGATCATCCTATAATTGTTTTCTTCAAACAAACCTTGAACAAACAATACAAGGCTACTCCTGCCAACTCACTGACCATAGGTCAAAGCACGTAGTAATCTTGTATTTTTAGCTCTTGAATACTTTTTATTGTTACGTACTGTTCAGCAAAAATCTTTAGCAATGAGCACAGGACAACTGTATTTCAAAACACTAGTCAACATAACTTGAAATAGTACAGCACACAACATCTTTTCAATTCTTTTATTTCCAGAGACATAACTTCTAAGCCCGTCTCCAGTACTACTGAAAGTACTTCATTACAAATTGAGTACACAGAATTTCAGTTACCAAGAACACAAAAGAGCAAACGGTCATGAAAATCAAAGGAGAAAAGATATTCAGGCAGGTGTTTGCCTTATTTTGCCATACAACATAACCAAAAACTGCTTTGAATTTGGTGGAGGAACAACCTCTGACAAAATTTTGTCTACATCCCTAAGTGGATCTAAGAACACAACAAACCAGAAGCAGCATCTGTCAAAATAAAAAGCCATGACCATGTATGCTGCGAAGGACGGAAAACAGCCAGATGCCTTACCCCCAATGCATGGGAGGAAGGCACCTATATCAAGTTCCACCAACATCAAATGTGTGAAGGGGATACAAATATCAGAAAATATTTTAAAACAGAAGTAAAACCAAATTATTTTTTCTGAATGCTGAGCCTTGAAGTGCAGGTGAATTGCGTTTGCAAGCTTTTCTCACCTTTATGAGGCACTAAGAAATAATCACTGTAACACTCATCACACTTTAAGTGGAAGAAACAGAAAAGCTGCAGCTACCAACACACCTTTGAAATACAGGAGAAGGTACTCACTTTGCCTAAATGTGTTACCCTGCTAAGTAGAAGTAATAGTCTTGGTTCTCTACTTAGTCATCTAGAAGGTGAATGGGTTATTCAAACTCTTCACAGGAAGCACTCATTCCATGTGTTAGGTGGGGCATCAGTGAGATGATTCAATGAGGAGAAAAAAACCCAAGAAAGCAGTATCACACACACTTGCTTGAGACTGCCTCCATGTTACTCAGTGATGACTTTTTTTTTGCCCTCTGAAAAATCATAAGGGAAAATATTACTGAATACTTACTTTGGATAAACTTCAGACTTTAATAAAATGTCTTGCATAAGATGAGATCAAGAGACAGATTGAGGTAACAGATTTGAAGGTTTACATTTCAGCTAGAAGTCTTTTATGAAATTTAAATTCTGCTAAGGTGTTCCTAATACTTTTGTAACATTAGGCTAATACTGGTGGAAGTTTTTTAAAAGAGTACAGTGCAGAAAGCTGCTAAATCAGGAACTCCAGAACTCCTGCAAAGTGACAAAAAAGTAGAAAAATGTAGCAGCAAGTGTTCTGAGAGAAAAGGAAATCCATAGTACTGTCATTAACTGCAGGTTACTTGGATAAAATAATTCTAGATTTTTATCACAGTAATCCTGAATGCCCTATTATAGATTAAACCAGTCAGTGGGAATGCATCTCAAGATTTAATTACACAATCTTCTTTCTCTTTCCATGGCTAAAGAAATTATATACAAAATCTGAAATAAATGAAAATACATGACAATTAAGTGCCATACTTAATCTATACTTCTTTAATTCTGACCTTCCATTTTGAATTATGTTACTATCTGCCATCTTAAGAGAAAACAACTCAAACCCGTCAGTTTACACACTCTGAACAAAAAAAGCCCCATGCAGTTTTTGCCTACTCTGAGCCACTACTTGTGCAACGTCCCACAATTACTTTTTTTTTTTTTACCTTAGGTGTTGTTCAATGGAGAGACTCTTTCAGTTGGTGCTTTTTGCATGTTCCTCCAGCTGCCCAGTGGCATGCTTTCCATGACAGATGCTCTGGCTTCATTCTTAACATATGTTCCAGATGATAATTCCATCTTCTTTTCTGGATAACTTTAGAGCCAAGGGGTTTTTGAGCTGTCTAATGAATCTTGGCATCTGTTATAAATTCATTCCATTTAATACATAGTATTTTTCTAAGGCTTTTGCTTTCAGACATTTAGATGTCTGTACCTCTCTTGGTTTTCCAGCTTTCACATCCATACGTTGAGATGGAAAGAAATATCCAAGTCGAAGTTTCACACCCTGGTATGTAAAATGTAGAGGGTTTATGACCACACCTTATTTAGTTGGTAAATTAAATAGTTGCCAATCTGTAATGCTAGCTCCTTGCTGAAATCCCCAGACGACAGGCATCTTACTACCAAGACACATAAACTTATTTCCTTCTTGTGCTCCTTTACTTCCCAGTGTAGTATTTGAGCTGAGAGTTTCCATAGCTTTATTATATCTGTCTAGTTTGTGGTTTGGGTTTTTTTTTTTCTTTGTAATTGCATAATAGCAGTGTAAACAAAAACAAATAATAATGCTTTTCATTTAACCTCATCTTCTAATCGCTGAATGACAAGGACACATTGCAGCATCTCAAAAGTCACTGCAACTACCACGGAATTTTTATTTGTTACAGAATCTTCCCATTATTTCTTAAGTAATTCAGAATTACTGGTCTCTCCAATCTAAGCTTTCATTTTTCCTGAAGCCCTATCCTCACATTAAACTTGATCTAGTTTTTTCTTCTTTGATTCTACTGTATCTGCAATAGTTACTTCATTTTTATACCAAAGTTGCTGACATTCTCAGCCTATCCAAACTATCTGTTAAATGTCTCCATTCTCTGTACCTCCCCATTTTATCAATCCCTCTCTATGCTTGAACGGCCCAACAGCTGCTTAGATCCACGCAAATACAGTAGCATTTACCAGTGACTCTTTCAAAAACGACCAGAGAACAACCGTGGTCAAGGAAAAGGTGTAGCAAAACTAATGACGGACTTCTATGCCAGGAATAACCAACAGCAGTTACAGTATGAACCAAAATGAAAATATCAGTAAAGCATCCTAACTCTTTCATTTTTATAATTTCTAACCAGGAGCAGAATGTCTAATTACAGTAGAAGCTGAAATCATCACTGCATGTTTCTCTTTCAGATACAAAGCATTCTTCAAGCAATGGCTAAATCACAATGCATCGAATTTCTTGGTAGAAAATAATTGTTAATATTTATCCATTCTGAGGAAAGATTAAAATGTTAATGAATTGATTCATTTCTTGCTTTGTGTATAAAAAATAAAACCTGCACACTCTAATTGAAGAAATACAAACAGATTCTAAAGGAACTTAAAGACAACAAGATATTTGGAGCACCTTTAAATATGTCCATTGGCAAAAGACAGAGACTGTGGTAAGCCACCCTTTTTATAAACTGTGCCATCTCATCAGTATAAAACTTTACACTACATTACAGCTACAAATACATTGACATCAACAGTCTATGAATCACGGACGGCTTTCAGGGAATAAAGTGAATTGCAAGAAAAGAAAGGCTATTAGCACGCTAAAGCTCCAATGAAGTATCATATTTACTATAAAAATACAAATGCCTATTGTGAGACAATTTACCAGGGACAATGTTTTCACTGAATATGAAGCCTGTGACTTTCTATCCCGAAAACCTCACTCTACCTTCTTTTGTAAGGAAAGGCCGACGCACTACGGACAACTAGACAGTGATGATTTTGCACTCATGTTGCATCTCAATACAAAGAGCTTTTTTCTTCCCCTTATTTTACACAGCTCTGGAGTAGCAACTTGTTACCTCTTTTACAGGAAAATCCACTGCAAGAAACCAACACAAATTTAGATTTTATGTTGTTATTTAAAAAAACACTCAAAACATCTATTAATATTAGAATTATTTAGAATGCAATTTTGTTTGAATGGGTCAGGCTTTCATTAAATAGAGGTAATATTTATTATTATTGCCTACAGTAGATTATTTCAACCTGCACTATCAATACACTCAACATTTGTAGCACTACCTATTAATGACTATACCAATACTCAGGAGGCTGGCATAAAAAAAGAACCTCAAGTATGTATTACACAGCTATTATACACCACAAATAATGCCCTATGACCATAACTGTTTTCCTAACTCTCTCTTTGTAGATTAAGTAATATCTACAGTGATCTTGGAGAAGGTGCAGGGGAATATAAAGTTAGTAAGGATCCTTAGAAAAAGCTGGGTTTGTTTGGTTCAGGTTTTTTGTTGGTTCTGTTGCTGTTGATGGGGTAATTTTTTTATTTTTATTAGAAACAAGAGCTAGTATTATGGTTCTAGCAAACGGGAGACTACAGAGTGTTTGATATGTGCCTGGAGGACACGACATTCATTCATCGTCAAATTTATCTCTTTGGTCTAATATCAGCACGGTTGCTCACACTGCTGCACTTAGCAATTCTTTGTCCCCTTTGGAGCAACAATGGTTTGATCAAGTTTCAAGAACTTTTGAAAAGTTCATCAGCTCTACATAAGTCTCCTCATGCCAACAGCAATTCCACATAAAATCCTACACACATAGTGTAAATTAAATGTGTAAGATCTTGGTTGTGCTTGAAAAAACAACCAAGGGGATCCCAAATACAAATTTTTAGATCCAAAATTCATTTCAAATATTCATTGTGCAAGTTGAAATCATAAAGAGCTTGATCTCTCTCCAAACTTGAGAATAAAACCAAACAAACCCAGAAGTAAGCTTACAAAGAATGAATTTCAGCCAAAATTCACTTTTACAGGAATTCTACAAGGTGTAGTAGAAACCCTACAGAAATTCTACTCCAGAAACTCTATGGAAAACTCAAGAAGCTCAAAAGTTAATGTTATCTGAGGTTTCACTCATTGTCCACCAACACAGTATATATTCTGAACTCTGAGAACCATAAGAAAAATTTTAATCTTGAGTAATATCCAGAAGCAAACAAGTCACTAGCCTCAGAAAGACAGCTGTCACAACCTTTAGGTGGTTTTTTTTGGTTAAAATACTCTTTTTAAACAGCTTCCAAACTCTAAAATCAAGATGATTACAACAGTACTGTATCATTTGCATTAAGGAATTACTAAATGTTTCAGACATTAGCCTAGTCACTATGCTGTTAAAAAGTACTCTTTGTTTAAAGACTATAAACACAAAGAGCTAATCTCCCGGTGGCATTTTTTTGATTCAGTCATGTTCAGCACTAGCAGAGAGAGAAAATCCACAGCCCTTTTCTAACTATGAACTTCAGAGAAAAGCATTCTGAGATACAAACTAGTCTTCCTGCAGTCTGGTCATAGTGATAACTGGAGTTTTTAGGTGCAGTTCTAGAACAGATTTACTCTTGCAAAGGTGGGGGCTGCACTAGGAAGAAGGAGCTGTCCTGCCTGCCCTTGCGCGCTGCTGCTCCCGCATTCCTGTGTGCCAGCGCTACTGTTTGTGCAGCTACACGGTGAGTCAGGTCAGGGAAATGATCCATCTGAAAGCTAGCTAGGAAAATAAAAATAGATTCATTTTCAGCCAGATAAATTTCCTGGTATCATTCACCACATCACCATTATGAGCACAAGTGCCAACACCACCGAGCAAGAAACGGACAGGGCGCCTTCTCCATTTCGGCCACAGCTTCCACTTAACACAAGTTTCAAGTAAACATGGAACTGCATCTATTTGGGCTCCTAATTAAAATAGAGTAGTTGCTGCTGTTTCTCAAGATAAGAATAAACTTTCCAGAAAACTTTCCCATGTATTAGGCAGCATGCATAAACCAGCATGATATTATAAATGCCAGCACAGTTCAAAATAAAGTGAGTGAATACTAACTTTAGAGTAAAGCAATCAATGCTCTATGAAAGCACGCTATTCTCTAAGTATTTTCACGTATGTGGAAGTTAAACCATTAATCCATTTGCTGGGTTTCATCGGGTCACAAGAGTGTAGGCAGAGATGTTGTCATGTTCCTCTGGATTATTCTCCCAGTGATCACTGTTCAGGGGTTTCCCTGAGTCTCTCTGGAAGACATCTAGCAAAAAAAATCCCTAACCTTAAGAATCAAAAAAGTACAACTATTTTCTTTGCATCTTATTTACAACTCCTCCCTTTGTGATCCCTAACAGATTTCACTTCCTCCTCTGCAATACGCCAGGGGGGACAAACAAACCCCCAAAAATCTCCTGCTTCTCCATCAGGCTGAACTTCAACTACTGTTACATTCATTCTATTTCCTATATAAACAATTACATCTTAAAAAACATGAATATTGAAACTTAAGGCTCTTGTAAGTTTCACAAGGATTAACACACTGGAATTCAGGAAGGTGAAGTAACAATACTATTTCCATTTTATCTGAGGGCAACCGCGACCTGAACAAATTCAGGTTAAAATCCACTATACTAAGTGCCAAATTTAAGATACTTTTGGCCTAATCTTTTACATACTTTACGATCTTACACATCCGTCTTCACTATGAATGTATTTGTCCATGAATTTATCACAACCAAAAGCACAGAGCACTTGTATACAGGAGCAATCAGATCTCTCTCTCGTGGTGTGGTTCACATTATCTAGGCATAGTTAGCAGCTATCTGTGAAGACTATTCTGGTTTCAGTAATTTTCTTAGCATTACAATGTTGATAAAAGACCAGCACAAAGCTATCTCCTGTAAATTTTTTTATACTTCAAACTGTTCAAAACTGAGGATTACGCAGCTTGGAATTTCAATATAAAAAACAGTAGCAATAACTAATTAAACTGGGAACCTTCTAGTTTTACACAGTTAATATGCTACCATATTATAATTAAATATTTCTTGAAAGACTACCCCCAAAAGCAAGACAGAGGACATTTTGAAAATTAACTTCTGAATCTATCTTGAAAAAGGGAACGTTTTCTAGTGTGCTGGCATCTGACACATTCATTTCTAGCACTCTAAGAAAACAAACTATAAATAAAGAATTTATGGTAAACAAGATGTCAGTTGCAAAGATCTCATTACTAAGAAATGTATTTAGATTTATAAAAAGTAAGGTAGCACTGCCCTGATTTACAAGGGAAGTAATAAATAACAGCACTGAATAGGTGGGACATAGAGATGGTACTGAAGAGGACTAGAAAAAATGCAACTGGAGGTACATCAGCATTATGGATGAGGAGTATACATCTGAAACAAATCTCCTAATTATCAACTATTACAAGCTTTAGCTTACACTGTGACTACACCTCATACATTCCCATTGCCAAGACACTCTCAGTCTACAGGAACGGACATGACTGAGTCCAACACAAAACTCCAGAAACAAGCATAGACTGTATGGACACCAAAATCTAAGCACCTTCCAACAAATTCACTCCTATTGTATTGTATTATGTACTAATGGAAACCTACTCTGAGAAGCAGGAAACTCTCCCAGTGTCAAGTCAAGGTCTGTGCTGCTGGAACTAAGCAGCACTGCTTTGCATACAATTTAGGAAAGAACAAACTGCTCTCAGTAAGCTGGAGGTTGAATAAATCCCAGGGATTACCACCACCTTCTTTCCATGTTTCAATAGGAAAAAATCTTCTAATTTTGTCAACAGATTGCAGTGAAGCTCATGAAGGGTCAACAGTTCTTCCAATAAGAGAAGGCAACCAAGAGGGTACTTGGGTGATTACAAACCTTCTTCCTTCATCCTCCACCTTCTATTCATTTCCAAAATCATCACTAGCCTGATCTCTTCCCGAAGCTTATTTTTTGATGTCTCAATTTGCAGTCTCAATTGCCTCTTTGATATTCATGCCCTAAAACTGCCCAGTCCAGTCCTAAAACTCTTTCAGGACCTAGTTTCAAGCCACAGCTGTTGACCTTATTAATGTTTTTGATGATTACAGCAGGAGTGATATAAAAGAAGTAAATCCCACAGAGGTATAAGCTGATTGATCTAGCTGAGGTGAGAAGAAGAGATACATGGATTGCCTTTGAAATAAAAGAAAGCACAAAGACTTGGGAGATTTGTTGGACTGGCACACAGGTATATTGAGGGAAGATGATTTTTTAATGAGATATCAAAAGCTCTGGTAAGCAAGTTATCATTACAATAACATCTTCAATGTGAAAGTGACATAAATGAAAAGGAATTTAAGCTTAATCAACAGATTACAGTATGCCCAAAGTATTACACAATGTGACTATTTAAGCTTTAAGTAAAAATAAAAAGTAGTTTTAATAAATAGAAAACACACATTTCAGAAATGGCTTCTAAAAGTCCTCCCCAACAGCACACTTGCAACATCTGCTGGTCATGCAGTACTGCCAGGCCAAAGGGTTCGCAAGCAAGAAAAGGACAATGAACTGACATCTCGCTTCCACAATGCCTGCAACAGAGAATGTTAAACTTGCTGCTTTAAAAGTACTGGCCTCATGGGCAACAATCGGGTATGAATAACAGAAACTGGTATGAATGGAGAAAACCTTCAGAACATGAGCAATAAGGCAGCATCCATTACACAGGAAATGGAACCAGCGTGTCCAGAAAACTCAGAAAAGCAAACCCATTGCCCTAGGTGTTCTCCTGTGTAACAAGCAACTTCTTGTTGTCAGGAACAGTAAAAGCACTTTTCTATCATAAGACTCAAGACGTGTTAAAGTCCAAAGTGATAAGCACCGAAAACACGTCTTACAAGCCACTGAAAGGATGACAATAAACAGGGATTCTGTTTATGTATTTAATTATTTGTTCAGTTTCTTTTCAAAAATCTGAAAATCAATAGCACCAAGGTCAAACACGCTGATATTCCCATGAACATTCCATATTAATAATACCCTATTAATACAAACACAAGAAAATACCTTCCGCCTTTTGAATATATTATTGCATCTTCTACCTGACATATTTTTGGCAGGAACTAATATATTTAATCAAAGAACACGCACAGAACTTTAGCCACTATCACCTACAGTACAGCTCCATCTAAAAGAGCATTCTCTTTACTAGTCAGAATCACAATTACACAATCATTTTAAAACATTTCATCCAAGGTGGAGACGTGCAAAAATAACATTTAACTCTTTACTACCTAAAAAGTACCTGGAATAAATAGTTATTTAGCAAAGAGAACACCCCACATTCATCCCAGTTACATCAAGTTTAAGATTTTCATGTGGTTCTGACCTTCCTTTAGGGACAAGTAAGGTTTAAAAGGTTATGATTAAATAAGAGCCTGGTACTCAACTACAAAGTGAATGGGGTAGAGTAAGGACACAGAGAGCCCTTCTCCTCTTCCAGTGGGGTAGCTGCAGGAAAACAGCCTCTAAATACACAGATGTCTGCTCCGAGTATATGTGGAAGAAAAAAAAACAAAAAAAAAAAAAACAAAAAAAAAACCACAAAAAAACCACACACCCCACCATTGCACCATTGTGTGAGCTTTCCCTGACTGCAAGCATGCAAGCAACTTTACAGATTTACCCACATCCATTTCTACACAGAGTGCATGATATAGAAATCTCTAACCAGCTGAGAAAAGTCAAGTTTAGATATATGGATGTATAAACATTTATAATACGAGAGCTCGCACTGTTTCTCTCTTTGGTCCTCATGGAGCTGCCTCTTCTATATTCATACATTTTATTGGAACTTTATAGTATTTCACACTTTCTATTAGTTAGATAGAATCAGAAAAGAAATTTTTTAAGAAAGGCTTATTTAGTTGCAAGTGGTTCATCAATGAAGACTTTACCTTAAACTATTTCCTAAGACAATTAGAAAAAAATAGTTCAAATTTCTTCTACTTTGTATAGCAGATGTTCAAGATAGTCTATTTAAATTTGTCTTTGTTAGAGGTGTGTTAAACTACTCAAATAATTCAGACAATCTGCAAACAAGATTTCTGGCAGGTTGTGAATAACACTCAATTGGTACCATAAATTCTGAGATTAATTTTTCAATCAAAGCA
>NW_009692693.1:196206-213743 GCF_000703405.1 Apaloderma vittatum
CCAAAAAACAAAAGAAAACAAATCCCACCAAAATAAAAACCCACAAGAACAAACACCCCAAACATACCACATGAACTCAATCTGCAGCATATATTTCCAAAATTAACATGTTTAGTTTAGGTTCAACTGTAAAACCCAATGCCCATTAAATTGCTTAGGTTTTTTTTCTGAATTTGGTGGGGTGAGGAGTAGAGAAGACATGTTACCCTAAGACTGTAAAAGTAATTTTTACTTTAAACAACAATTGTATTCCTATTTGGAAAAAAGAGACTTATTCTGCTACACTATTTATTCTTGATAGTAGATGACAACACTAAAATTTTTACATGGTTATTTCTTAAAATCCCATGATACCTGCATCATGGCCTGAATTGCAAAAATGAAAACACACCAGCAGTTCAGTGAACCTCATCACAGCAAACGAAACGCATCCTATAAACTCCGTGAATTTAAAAATACTAACACTACTTCAGATAAATCTATTCTGGATACTAAGAAGTTATGAAAGGCTGTATTTAAAAAAAATAATAATAAACATGCAGTGAAAAATTGTACTAGAGTATTTCAGTGGGACACTGTTTACAGAACAATCTCATTACAGGAAAGCTTCATGACATCTGTTTTTCTACCACCATCTCATTACATCAAACTTCTTACCATGGTTAAGCCACAGCAATTTTATCGTCCAGCTCCCTCTCTAAAATTGGTATGCTATTACTTCTGTACTTCAGGTGAGCATTGTGAGATAAAATGAGGGCATCAAAAATTGTAAGATTATGTTAAAGTCACCCTCATAAGCAAGCCAGTTATATTATCTATTCAATATAATTAGGGTAAAAATATATCATGCCTGTCATGTGAAGACTGCCATGACAAATAGCATTATCTGACATAACACACCTGAATGCAGAAGCCCAAACAGAGGAATAGTAATTGAAGTATGGCAACAGAAACACTGACTTAAACTGACAACATCTTGCCTTGACCTTAAGTAATAATTTACCTATTTTGTTTTGTAATAAAAATTAGGTATATTCTCTCCAGATAAAACAAAAACAAACAAATAAAAAAATTTTTTTTAAAAAGACTCTTACTCTTTAAATTAAAGACAAATGTAGTTAACATGTTAAAACTTAAAACTGGGTCCTTTAAAAAGTTAGCATCTGTGTCAATTTTTTCTTTGTCCCAAATGATCTTTTAATAACATGGTAACAAAGACTCTTTAACTTTTTCATATGTTTAAATTAATTGAAATCTTGTGCACAAGTTATATATAAAGAAATTAGGTTGCAATTAAGCATAGTTATTAATGATTCTTAAATCCAGTTGTTGTGACTATTATAGATCACAGACAAGGTCAACTCTACAACTCAGGAAACCGGCTTCAAAGAAAAAATACCACCTAAATCATAGGCATAAACCCCACTTTTGTAATGATACAGCTCTAACCATACTAAGCACGTTCATCAATTTAAAAATACCAGCTGTTGCCAAACTGATAAATTAAAAACATGTCCCCCCTCTGTAAAACATTAAATTTAAACTTAGTAAATACAGTAAAAACATGCTAAGTAAAATTAAAAATACTCTTACAATAATTTAAAAAAACCCCACCACGCTGCAAAATGTTGTGATTAAAAGCATATCCAAAGTTCAGAAGCAATTTCAGCAATTACTGCAGAATCCTTACTCTAACTGCATAAATGTCAAATACATGCTTTAACTTCTGAATATCAGCAGCAAGGTTCAGATCACTCTATTTCAGATCTTTAGTCAAGATCACTTCACTTTCACCTGTAGGCTTTAGAAGGAAAAACACTGGTGTCATCTAAAAAGGAAACTCAAAGACAACTCATTTGTCTCCTAATCTAGCTACAGGAGAGAACAGAAAGAAGAACAAAAAACTATCCTCTCCGAAACAAAACACACTGAGCTAGTGAATTGCAAGAATATCTTTGCAGCAGCACAGGGACAGAGATCCTTGGTTCTTATCACTAGATCTGAGACAGTAAGTCACGGTCAACCATAAAAATACAAATACATTCCCACTCCCCTCTTGCCTGAGCAGGCTCTGTTCTAAGACAACTGCTCCGCTGGCTCTCTGCTTGTTCAAGGTCTGATGTCTCACGGGGTACATCTGCATTACTACTCTAGTTTAGATAAGGAGAGCATTTTGCAACAGTCTTCCTATCACCCTACTTAACACACTTTCGTTTGCTGCATGTAGCTCTCCTGCAGTGCACAAACCCAGGTCCTTTCAGATGAAACCAAAAACCACAAGATGTATACCAGGAGCACTGCCAAAGGGGCACAGGAGCAGACAGAAGCCAGTTCAAAATAACACCCACCTCACTTTGCAAATGCAATGAGTGTAAATTGGTACCAGGTCCTCATGACCAATGCATTACTTGCTCAGGCAGGCCCAGCTGCAGCACTTCAGGGTCTATTTTCATCTTTAAGGTGGGACCTGACTGCACCTGAGGTTCACTGAGCTTCTCAGGCTTTGCTTCTTTTTGGGTTTTGTGTCTTCTGTGGTCCAGCGTTATTACCTCCAGGCTATCATCTCTCCCTGTTTGACAATTCACATATAATGGCTCACTCTTCCTTGATATCATCTATTCCCACAACACTGAAACTTCTCCTAAAGACTACTCAAAGCCTGAGTATGATCATCTTTAATTAAATATACTTCATTGTGTCATTTCTTAACTTTGAGCGCTGGCTGATTTTAAAATAGTGGTACTTTAACAGGTTCATCATTTAAACACACAAAGAGAAACGAGAGCACTGAAGCCAACTGCGTAGCATTGCATCAGGTCTTCAGTGCCCAACAGCAGGGTTAAAAGCTTACAGAGGTACAGTCTGACACAGATACTTCGCTAAGGATAATAAAGAAAACATTTTCAGTGCGTTTCACAGCCATTAAGAATTGTAACATTGCATCTTAACACACGCTGTCTTCCCCAACCTCCCTCTATCAGTCTCAGCTCAACTTTTAGTCCTACCCTCTCATTCCTACATTCAGTTCACTTAAACCCACCTTTGCAATGGCCTGTCTCATTAGGCCGCTGATCAAAACTGTTCCTCATCTCTGTACTTTCAAGTCATGCCGACACACCTTGACTGGGCCGCAAACTGTTTATTTTGTTCTTTTCCTTGTATCACAAACCTTCCTGACCACTGAAGGGAACAATTTTATGATATCCTATACTATAAGCACATAACCAAGTAACTGGGCGTAATAGAAGCAGATCAGTCAACTGAGGCAGCGGGTGCCCAGGCCTCTAGGTTCGCAGTATGTAGCATTTATGAGTCTTTTTTTGAGTTAAACTCAAGTCTGGAGCCTCAGACTCAACACTGCATCACATACATGGCTCAGAGCTGTCCAAAGGACCCATCACTGGGGCTGGTCCTCACTCAGTATTTGCCTGGAGAAGAGACCCTACGCTCAGGCTTCCTCCAGGAGGAATCTGGTTTGTATCTACCAGAACGATGCCATGAGCCAAGCCAATGAGTGTCAAGTGGGAATGATCAGAGAATTCACTTTAAACCTTAATAACACGATAGCTTGTGGAAGCAGGGCAGTTTTAACCAACGCCACAATGCTTGCTGGTGAAGAGAGAGAGAATATTTAGCCGCCAAAGTAAGTGCCTTCAGAGCATATTCCAACTTTCAGAATTTAGATTAAGATTGAATATCTTTTCTTGGCAACAGTAAAAAAATTTTAAAAAAAGCTTTACCAACTTCAATCCTCTTGCTCCAGACCAAGGTCAGGGTAGAAGTTGTAATTACAGAAAATGTGTAACAATTTAATTAAACGGTTACAAATTCTGGACCCTAGAAAACACCACTGCCCTTTTTGCTTTCTGAAACAAACAAAATGAATGCTTTAATCCACCAATAAGCAGAGAAAGTCAGACACAGAAAATTAAAGACAATATTAGATCTCATAGAAAAATAATCTCACTTAAAGCTACACAGGTACCTATGTCAAGAAGGAAAAAAATCAACCATACATTGACTCAAAGTTACATGAAATGTCTCTACTTTGAAAAGAAAATAATACGAACAAAACCAACAGCAAAACATCAATTCAGTAGGATTTTCTTAAATTGATAGGTAGTGAAACTGCATGAGGAAGTAAACCCTTATTTTACATTTCAGAATTTCAATTATTGACGAGACACTGAGTTTCATTGTTCATTTTTCATTTCCGGACTCCAGCAAGCACCAGGGTGTAAAACAAATGAGCAATATTACATGCAAAAGAAAATTATTTGGATCACCCTAATCATCTTCTAACACATTTGAAAGAAATTTAAATGAAATTATCAAAAAAAAGGAATCAGATACTCAAACTGAGTAAACAAAATGAGAAGGAAAAATAATTTAAAATCTTAAATAGTTCCTGTCATGTGAAATTTTATTCATTATAAATGTAAGTATGTATTCCAAAATAGGAAGCAGGACTTAAGCTTCAGAGTTTAGCCTGTTTTCATCTACAATACCCATAATGCATCCTGAAATACAATTTATGCAGGAATAATAACAGAATAATAAAACTTTTTCTCTCATTCTCTTAGCTTCTTTGACATTTAATGTCAATCTGCAATAACAAAGCTAATAATGATCTTTGTCTCCACATACTGCTATTGAAACAAAGCCTTTCTTGGTAAATTAAAGGGTAATTTTGTTCCCACTATTCCAGTCTAAATCTTTCTGGGCTAGAATCACAGAAGCTCATGGCATAAATCACCCTATAATCCAGATCACCTTCTCTCTGCAAGAGAGACAATGTTCTTTTGGAAATAATCATGTGCGCAACCACAACCCAAAGCAGAGCAGCATGAAGCACGGAAGATTTCATCTTAAGTTCATTACATGACAGGAACACCAGATACTTCTAGAGGTTTCCCATTCAAAGCTGAACACACAACAACCTTCCCAAATTTGTAAATCACATGATGACACACTACAAAGCAGTATCTCAAATGTTACAGAAAATCATACTTCAGACTGGCTTATAATTAGGAGCATGTTCTTTAATCATATGGCTTCCAGGTCCGCAAAGTCATTGGCGTGCGCTGAGCTTTATGCAAGTATTACGTTGATTTTATGGGCACTACTTGCATCAGCAACACAAGCTGAGCCACACAGAATGATTTTGGCATCTAGCAAGTTTCACACAAAGCATCACATCCACAACAGCTTCCAGGCAACCTTCCACTGTGCACCTCTGTTACTACCTCTTCCAGCTGCCACAACAGCCTACTTAGCCTGATACATGGGTGACAGCAGTTGCAGCAGCCAAGGTTAAGTGGGAATTACCGAGTCAAACTTCCTCTTCACTGTCAGTTACCCCTATGAACAGAGGCACTGCTGAGGGTTAAGTATTAACAAGACCAAGGCCTTAATGGCCATTAATTCCATATGGTCAGATTAGCTCACTGCAGAATGGAAGATAAATCAAGAATGCTCATATGCGTAACTATGTAATGCCACCGCGCGCAGCGTACAGTACGTCAGAATAACTTTCCATTAAAAGGTAGAACTTACCCCTCTTCTGAACCCAGCCTTCCTTCACAATGGTAACATCGCTCATGATGGCTCCACTCTGAACCCCCAACTCAAAAGAGTATTTCTTTGAGTTATCAGCTTGTCTGTTTGGCTTCTCTTCTGCAGCTCTTCCCAATTTCTACTGATGAGTCAGCCTGGAAGGAAATATTAGAGAAAGAATTTAAGTCTTTTCTGTTTTTCTCACTTGACAGCCAACAAAAGTGTCTTTGTTGATGACTTCCACTGACTGAGCTCATATTAAAAATCTGCCTTTTTTTTTTAATTAACCATATAACAGAATCATGTTTTGAGTCTTACAGCACATTTTCCATGAACACTCTAATACTTAAAAGAAGCAGAATGTGTTAAGTTTTAAGTCATATGGCACTGTTATAAATGCTCATAATAGATCTCTCTTGTACTAACACAGAGGATGCTGTTAAATGAAAGGGTGTCAGTATTGCTTCACAGGTCCAACTCTGAACCCACGGGGGCTTTAACAATTCCCGTATTTTTCAGAATCCATGCAATGGATTGATCATATGAAGAGTGCAAGAAAACGAAAGGAAAGGTTCTGCAAAGGACCTTAAAACGAATGCCTTAGACACTGTAGATAGTTATCCTCATAATTGTTAAAATCTGTAGTGACCAGTCTACCAGTCATGCAATTAGTTTTCTTAAGGCTTGAAGTAATCAAAAAATATATAGTAAAGGCTACAGAAATATACCTCTCTATAACTTCTTTATAGTAAATACAAATCCTTTACTTACAGAAGTTTTTTAAAAACAGCATCATCTGCATGTACACAAAAAGAAAACCAACTTCTTAGGAGTACAAACTAACCAATAAAGTTAACATTTAGTTTATAAAAACAAAGAGTATGAGTTTTTTCAAGGCTTTAAGCCAGATAGTGACAACAGTCCTCTTTTCCCTACCAAGCTCAGCTGACAGGGACATTACCCAAAGCTCAGCTTACAGGGACATTACCCTGGAACAGGATCTGCCACTCTCAGAAGCCACAACCCTCTCTTCTGATCACCTCACCTTACTCCCAGAGTACCCAACAGCTGTGAAGAAGAGATAAATAGCACTGCAATCAAGTAGGAAGAGAAGCCAGAGGGCAGGAGGGGTTTCCTTTGCCAGCAGACTGCCTTTCCCCTCCATCCTTCAAAATAAAGAGAAGCATTCCAATAATGTGCATCTAGAAAAGGGTGGGAAGCCAAGAAAAGGGATTTCTCTGTGGCTGTACACACGAGAGCATGCGTGTGGAACAGCAGCCCACACACCATTTTAGTACTATCAAATGCAGCACACACATATCCATTTAATAGACCAACCAACAAATGTAAACATGGGATAGAAACAAATATGACTTTGCTAGAAGCAATCTATGCAACAAAAGAATGAATAAATAAGCTGGTTTAATCCAACCAAGTAGAGGCTAAAAAATGAACCACTATACACAGGTGGATTATTTCTTATGTATCATTTGAAAAAACGTGTATTTGCACCACACAGCAGCTAGATGGAAGGCTACTTGTGTATGGATAATGTGCTATGCAAAATAAAACCTGGTATGAGTATTTATTTCAAGTGGTATGCAAAAAAAAAAATGCAGTACAATCTGATTTTGCAGAAACACTGAAGTGTGCCCATTTTACAGCTTTGCTTTCACCAAACTATTTTCATAAAAACATGCAGTATCTCAGCTGCATAGAAGTAAAAGCCACAATTCTAGACTCAATACCACTGTAAAGTTTAAGTAACACTGAATGCAGTGCCTCTGAGACATCTCCACAGCACTGGCAGATATGACAGTAAGACCTGTGCAGGTGAAGCACAGCCTTCTGCATGGGCATCGCACCCTGCTGTGTCTAAAAGGGCACAGGACACCTGTGTTTATGCAGCTGCAGACTGCCTTAAGATTTAAATATTATTTAAGCTATGGTAAGAGTTCAAAGAAAATATAACGGACAAGGTTTTGGAAGGACGTGAGTCTGCTTCGTTACTGTTAATTGACCTCGCTAGCTTTAGCTGTTTAGGCTTTGTATTACGTAAGTCAGCATGGCAGCAATAACCAGAACGTGCATTTCCACGTCCTTCACCTTACCAGAGCGAGAGTTATTTTCTGGGTCATAACATTATCAGAACTTTTGTTTGTGCACTTCAGACTTGGAGATAAGCAAGTCTATCAGCTGTGTGTGGAAAGAGATCCTGACAGATTAAGACATGTGTCTGAAAGCAAGCTGCAGTTTTGCCGTTCTGGATCACTGCAGCACACTATCAGCTCTTATTACAAACACACAAATCTTTACAAAGCCAGAGGTGAGCGTCAGACAACCATGACCTAAAAGCAGCTGCTCTCTGAAGGAAGCATAAGCACATTAGTATCCAAATATCTGACTTAATTTCAATTTTCCTAGAAGATATTCACTGATTTGCTTAAGAAATAATCATAGGTGACTTTTTCATTCACCTATATAGACAAATGAAGCAATGTAATACACAGCACTTAGCTTGGGCTAGCATATGATGCAATGTTTTACCCTTTTGGTAAATTTAATGAACTTTCCAATTTTGGTGTCTGCTTACGAAAAGTGCATTAATTTTTTTATCGGTAGAGACTAATCTATAAGAAATGAACTTCTGTACTAAGTAGCAATAATCTTGTCTGCCCACATACTGATCATTAGGTCCATGATTTCAGCAGACACCCAGATTTAATGAATGAACTTACGCTTAAAGCTCCCTATTTATCCACTGATTACAATTCAGTTAGTCTTACTCAATCAAAATCTGATCTATGACCAATTTTCATGTCAATACCCCAACAACCTCAAGCACATGTTTGTAGAATTGCATCCAACCCACTGCATGAACTATTTTACTGATTTTTTAACAAAACCTCAAAAATACAAAAATTGGATATATATGGTGACAAAACTAACTGACTTATCTTCCAGTTTAGCTTCACAACATTATCAAGAACAACTTAAGGAAAGTTATCAACAGTTGTATGGTTATACTGATCACTCCTTTAATGGGTAATTAAAAGTCAAGCTGAATTACACAGGAAGCTGAAGGAGATAAACGGAAACATTAAAAGACTAATGAAAATAAAGGTTATATGTTCACACCACACTTTCAACGAGTCATTTGTTAGGATCTGTATTACTACCCCTTATTAAATTCCTTTAAGGCTTTCTAAAAGCTGTATTCCTTTACTCAGAAAGTCACTCAGCAAAGCTCTAAAAGTGCAGACTTTCGAGAATTGCTTCTTATCATGACAGAAAGTGACCTTAACGAAAAACAGTCATACAGAAAACTTCTTCCCCGAAGATGTAATAAAAGATTGTCTATAGATGTAAAGGCGTTGCCTGAAACATGTGGAACAAGAACGCACATGAAAAGAGCTTCCCATCCGTTGCTCAGCTATTTCAAGAAAAGCTACAGAAATGTTTATTCTGCACAGCCAGCACAGAACTTAAAAACTTGTTAGCAATCAACTGCTCTCCCAATGCGCTTCAAGTTTCAGCAGCTGGTATGTAATAATCTTTACAACTTCCCTTATTGCTATAGGATGAACCCACAGAAACAGACAAAAATGTGTAAGAACTCAAGTTGAAAATATTTTGCATTCCAGCTGCTTCCTCACAGGGAAAAACTTGATTTGTTTTTATATATGTTCTAGCAACTGGAGGACAGGTTGGATTACTTTTTTCTTCCCTGCACTACCAAACAGAACTTATACTTTTCTAACAGTATATTGTGTGCAGACTTGTGCGCGTATACTGCAAACAGTATAGTCTTATATATGAATAATACAAACAAGAACCTATTGTCTGCATGCTCTATGGTGCAGGCATAAAAATTTACTCCATCACAGGCTGTTATGTGAAGAAAACACCTGTGGGTTTTTTTATCTGGTAAAAAACAGAAGAACTTTTCCTCTCCTCTGGAAAGCTATTAAGCCATTTCTATAGAGTTTGATGAAACATTTCAGCACACTTTTAAGGAGCTAGTATTACACTCTTAAGTTCCTAGCTGTAGAGGTTGCAAAGACATTTTTCTGAACAAAGATTAAGCAGAAGCAATTACATGCAACAGAGTTTCAGGTCCCTCTGCAGAGGCTCACAGTGTTCCCAAGCTGTGGTGAAAACTAACAAACACCTTTTCAGTTTTCATCTTGAACTTTAAGAGTAACAGGAGTATAGAGAAGAACCAGCTCATTTCACAGTGCTGCCACATGGGAACTCTGAGACCAATCGTTACAATGAACAATGGACCACTCAGTAACACATCTTTTCCTTAACTTGTATTTTTAAACTAAAGGTTTTCATGTCCATCACAGCAGTCAGGTAACTCCACAGAGCCAGTGGACGGGAGGAAGGAAAGAAATCCCTTCCAAGCAGAAGGACTAAAACCAGTGGTTCAGGTCTCACTT
This sequence comes from Apaloderma vittatum, assembly GCF_000703405.1. Taxonomy (NCBI): domain Eukaryota; kingdom Metazoa; phylum Chordata; class Aves; order Trogoniformes; family Trogonidae; genus Apaloderma; species Apaloderma vittatum. The sequence goes on from NW_009692693.1 coordinate 206,208, forward strand.
TAACCACTATGTGTAAGTGAATAATCACTGAGATTCATAAGAACAGACAACACTCCCTTGGAATCTGGGCATCCTCCCATTTCCCCCGTGACAAGAGGCAGCTGAGTAAAGAAGACAGTGCCCATAAATTCAGAGTAAATTGTATGATTCAGGTCTCTGTTGTAAGAACTTTCACAAACACAGGCTCCTACTTCCAACAATTTTGGAGCTGAGAAAAAAAACACAGATATTCTCACATTTACCAACTGAAATTACCAGAGAGAACATGAACAAGATCGGTTTCAGCATTTCCAGAGACAATTCCTATAACTTATCGTAACATTATCAACTTAGTGATTCATGCAACCTTTTTCTCTTAATATATAAGGGAACTACCATTTTCCTTTTTAACAAGTAATCATTTGTTTAATAAAATGTTTGGGGGAAAAATCAGCAAGTGAATCTTCCTGATTCACCTTTCCTGACTCACTGAGATTTCTTGGTCCTGAACATAAGCAGAGCCAAATCTCATCATCTCTATCTCCTTATTTCTCAGAAAGGTAACTGAAAAATGCTGTGCTTGCATGCACAAATAGCACACTACCGAAAAAAAACACCCAACCTCTCAGTCTTCTTCTAGTGACTTCCACAACACATTATTTGTTTCCCTGCTTTGGGTGGGGCTTTTTTTTGTAGCAGATCAAGCTCTTAAAAGGTTTTCTTAAATCTGAGTTTGAATTCTCCACAACAACCTAACAGGCTGTAATTGTCTCCAGTGCAAATCACAGAGTAAAGTATCCAAAAGATAAGGCTCTAAATTAAACAGAGTTGTCTTTAGGATTGGAAGCTGAGATCTAAGTTTTATTTATATGAAAAACGCATGCATATCCTCTTCCCTTACCAAAGTTGTTATCTAAAAGTCTGGTCAAACAATTAGAGGATATACTGCACATCATCAAAAATTACACAAAAGACTATGTTGCAGAACAGAGATTGCTACAAAACCTACAAAATCATGTTGGTCTATATTGCAAATGGAAGAACCACATTCAAGTGCTTTAGCTAAAAAGTATAGAGTATCAGTACAGGCTTTTACAAACTACCTATCCTGTAATTTTGGTTACACTTCAAATGCAGCCAAATGGATTATGTCCCTTTTTATGGTCTCAGGAGGATTGACTGAATTAAATACTCAAGAAAAAGGAACCTGCAGGCAGATAGTATTTGTTCAACTTAAAACCCACAAAAAAGAACACAAACTTGTTTGACAAGACAAATAAAAAATCCAGGATTATTAAGACAATTTTCCCTAAATCTATAAAACGGTAATCTTAATGTACACACAATTAATACAATTAAAGATATTCCTAAATGCTTACTAAGTAAAAATTTTCATACTTTACAAATTTTAAATATTAAAACTTCCAAGATATCTCTATGATAGACACTGTGACTATTTTTTAAACTATATTCGTGACTAAAAGCCTCAGTGTCTTTGAGAATATTGCTATCAAAAAAAAATTACTCCTAACAACTTTATTCATAACCCTTGACCTGGAATAATGAGGAGGATACCAGGAAAACGGCACTGCCTACACTTTATGGCAAGGGAAAACAACATACTTTGGAAAAGATAACTATCTCTTTTTAAAGCATGCTTACGCATATGCTTTGTGCCTTAGTATTTTCAGCATTCTATTTTCACTTTCAGTATGTCAAAAAGCTGCACATAACTAATATACACGCAGATAAGCCTAGTTAGGAGACTACAGGGTCACTGAAATATTAATACACAAGTCAGATTTTTTTTTTAGACTCTGCAACTGAATAAGTTTATCAGGAAAGAAATCATCATTCTGCACTTCTCTTCCTATTATAATGACAAAGCAAGTTATTTTAAGGGACAAAGGTATAATTAAAGTAAGGTGAACAAAGCCACCCTTGCCTTTGTTTACCAAGGTATAAAGGAAGTTTCTAAATGTAACTAAATTGTTTCTTTAAAATCCCACGTGAAACATTAACAACCCATTGTTTTGCATTGCTGACAAAAAGTGCTTTGAATACTTTTTGCCCACCCCCAATCATAAAACAGTAACTGAAAATCAGACAGAAGCAGAATGATTAAATATATTAGAGCACAGGTCTGAAATTTAAGCAAAGAACACATTTAAAGTAGAAAAGGTGAAGGGCTGCTGAGAGTTTTGAGAGTTAAAGGAAGTCAAATCAAGGATTAGCTGAATATCACAACTGTGATAATGTTACTCCACTCACTACTTCAAAATATATGTGATAACTTTAACTTGTTGCTTGCTGAGGATTAATGTAGGAATATAAATTATTGCATTTTTAAGACAAAATTCCTTTTCTCTTTAAAAAAAATAGTTTAATAATGGTTCAAACAGCTAAGAAAAATTAACTTAACTTCGTATTTTTAAAACAGCTTTAAATTGGTTTTGTATATCTCAAATGCTCTGACAAAGGTAATCTTATTTTCAAAAGTTCAAAGAACCTAGAAATTCATATTCATTCTGAAATGAGGGATTTTAAAAGATATTTTCAAGATACAAAATAAAGTGTAATCAAGCTTATATATTTAATTATTTCTATGATAGTAACTTTCTTGTAGCACAACACTGTATTGTGTATGAAACACCAAGCAAGCGTTCAAGAGAATAAAACCAGAAATTTGTGAAGTGCCACAAGTAACAAGAAAAGGAAAGCATTGAGATAAAAAAGTGTGCTCAAACTATTCATATCAAAAAGATGGGAAAAATTCAATGACATGTCTACCAAGTAGCCTTCCTTTAAGCTCTTACAGTAGGATTTATTTATTATCTGGATATTGAACACATTAAATTCTGAATTGCCTTTCAAAGATAGGAATAAGCTTTGTGATTCCAAAGCAATCCAAAACTGCTGAATCTACCAACTGTCAAACTCTGACACTGCAGTATGACTAGAACCTAACCAACTTTGAACGCAAAACCTCTGGATTTTCTTGTTCACCTTCAAAAAAGCATTATTCTCAGCAACTTGAGATTTCAATTTCCCAAGGATAGAAAGAGTTCTCCAGAACCTTAAATGAAGATTGCATATTTTTCAACAGTATACTATTACTTACATCCACGTAAGGCTAGATGCACTATTCACTAGACGAAAGTCCTTGGCGAATGTTATACAAAAAGCCAGACTGCGTGAAATTCACACACACAATCTTAACTCTCTGCCTAAAAGTGTAGCGAACAATATGATAATTTTAAGAAAATCTCGCAAGCATGCCGCACTGATCATACATCTCAAAGAAGCACACTAAATGCTTACGGGAAAAAATTATGTGTGTTGGCAGAAACTGTTTTGCAGGATTGCTGGGGCTCAACGGAGAAATACTGTATTGATTCCGTGGTGCTAAATCAGCTGTACAAGAAGTTTTTAACCGCTGGGCACATTCCACACCTACACAAAGGCAGTGCTAAGACCCTTCACTGATCTTAGTGAAGCTGAAGCTCTTCCTCTCTGCTTCTTCTGTAGGAGTCACTCAAATAACTATACCACGTGGACAGCACAGGGAACTCTGAAAAACCTTGCTGAGGCTGAGGGAGCTGGGATTGTTCAGCCTGGAGAAGAGAAGACTGGGGGGACGTTATAACTGCCTTCCAATACCTGAAGGGAACCTACAGGAAGGCTGGGGAGGGACTTTTTACAAAAGTGTCCACCGATAGGACAAGGGGAAATAGATTTAAATTAAAGGAAAACAGATTTAGATTGGATCTTAAGAAGAAATTCTTCAGTCAGAGGGTGGCAAGACTCTGGAATAGATTGCCCAGAGAGGCTGTGGATGTCCCCTCCCTGGAGATATTCAAGGCCAGGTTGGGTGAGGCCTTGAGCAACCAGGTCTAGTTGAGGGCATCCCTGCCCATGGCAGGGAGGTTGGATTAGATCATCTCTAAGGTCTCTTCCAACCTAAGCCATTCTGTGATTCCATGCTGTCGAGTCATTCAGACATGCATATGAAATACTGAGGTCCCAGTTGCATTCTTAAGGGAATTTAAAAATCACTGTTCTTTAGTCAGGGTATTGCAGAGAAAAAATAAAAAGAAACAAGAAAAAAGAATCACAGGGCAGCAACTTGTTCTTAATGCTATTTTTGATCAGTATGAGTCACACCTTGACACTCACATAGAAATACACAGAAAAAGAGGATTGGTCAAGAGGGACTCAATACATACTCCTTTATTTAATGTAAGCATAATAAGTGTTGACATAAGTGGTAACAAATATCAAAGAAACATTTAAAGTAACCAGAAGTAAACTTCTTCACATACACAAGCCAAAAATGCTTACTCTCCCCAACAGTAACATTTAACCCTATTCAGTCCCAGGGGGATTTTATTTTTTTGAAGCATTAACTTTGCCACAGCTTCCTACTACACCTGAATAAAATCTTTAAATAATAAAGACAAATTGAATCTGCTTGACATCCATAGCATGCATCAAAACTACCTGAATGCTCATACTTAACACTGATCTAGGGCTATGGAGGAAGGAAAAAATTCCCAAAAAGCGACTACTACTCTTGCACTTTCTGCGGTCTTTTCATTACTATATATTACTGATTGGTCTAAACAAGCTTCATTTATAAATTCTTCTCTTCATATAGGTAGCCCCAAATGTTCTTCACAACATTAGTCAAGATGAAAAGACAACTCAAAACTTTAAAGATGATTTTTTACACTATATAAAACACAAAAAGTTACTTTTTACATTCAGTGTTTTATTACTTGCCAGTAGGTTTCTCTGGCTTCAGCAGATGTTTTTTAAAGGCTTTGAATCAGCTTCTCCATTTACTATGTAACTTATCTTTAGAAAATAATCTTTTCTGTAGCACACCAACTTGTTGCAAAGAAGTTACCTAGTGTGACACATTTACCAAGAAGACTACAACATTCTGAAAGTGTCTTCTGGACAACTAAGAGGAATTGTACTGGTTGACAAGACAGGTTCTCACTGAAAACACACCTTTACTCACAAGCAATGAAAAACTCTGTGAAGTACATGCCGTGCTAGAAAGTATCCCCTGCTCCCTCTCACGGTACTCTTATCAGGCATATCCTAACAAAATGAGAATCCAGGATGACACAAATTAATCTGATATTCTAAAATTATTTTAAAGGGCACTTAAGCTGTCAATCTTTCCTTATTGAAGACTTAAAGCAGTACTTTCAGAAGGACTTAAAACAATGTGAGTTGTAAATTTCTTACAAACACTGAAAGTAAAAGCAGCATTTTAATGTTAAAAGAAACTCATGGATGCACACAGATAACTATTCTCTCTTTGAATTGTTACTGCTGTTCACAAGGGGAGCATGGCACTTTTCGAAAAGCATGTTTGTTATTTCGGGGAAGACAGCTGAGGGCTTTTGGAATATAGACAACTAATGTAGCTACAAAACATAATAGCTGCAGTTTGGTGCATTACTTTTAAAGCAAATCAATTCATTTACATATCATCCACTTAAAAATGGAAGTTCAGTCCAACAAAGTTTTCACTGAGTGTATTTTAGTGTCCTTCCACTCTCCAGTGTTGATTAAAATTACTAGTATGCCCAAGCCATAAAAGATGTCAAAGAACATTGGGCGTCTGTGGCAAAACGGAAGGAAAGCTTGGCTACCCCATCACCAGGTCTGCCTCCCCTTTTGCATTAACACTACAACACAAAACTATAACCAAATACAATTAGAAGAAACTGTACCTTTATACAAAGAAGAGCACAGAGATTTCAAATGTATTTTAACAGGAACCACCGTAGTAATGGTGTCACATCTTCCAAAACAACTGACTATTTCAAAGTTATTTAACAAAAAATACTTCTTGGATATAGAAGTGCCTATGAAATAGGTCTCTTTAAATTGGGAAAATAGACACCCAGCAAGTGGAAGAACATTCAAATCAATCAGTGCTACACAAATTCCAAGTAGTCTGAAGGATCTTTCAGTTATTATACAAACTTCAGTCACATGCTGTTTCAAACTGTAGTCAAAGTCAAGATACAGTTTCTGGTAACGTTGCAAACAGAAGCTTGGGTTACAAACAATAGCAGAGCTCTAGTAAAGGTTTAGAAGCTAATATTAAAAAAAAAAAACCCAAACACGAAACTATTTTCCTTTCACAAAGCATTTGTGACAATGTTAAAAAGCCAACATTTTCTAGTGCAAATTAATGCCATCCAATCCTTAAAACTGTATCTACTTCAACTGGAGCAAAATAAAAAACTGGTTACCTGTCTGGATTCTCACCAACTTTCCAAAGAATTACAGCATTCTGCTTAACAACACATCATTTTCTTCCAAAACGCAAAACAAATGAGGGAGTACTAACTGAAATACTGTTTTCTATGGACCTATTTATGAATTTAAGGAAACTACTGAATTCACCCAAACCTAGTTAAAGCAAGTCTAAACTGTCTGAAACAAGAGTCTTATTATTACCTGCATATACACACACACCATGCACTTACATTAGAGAAAAAAAATGAGTTATTCAAATATTATGTGTAGCCTTCTAGGAAACAGAGACATTTTCTTATCTCTGCAGTTTTCTTTAGCCCTTACTTGAACTTGACTTACAAGTTGCATCCAACCAAAATATATCCACATGGGCTATAATTAGCAATCCAATCCAATTAAAGATATTGGGGTCAACCTAAAGGCTCCTGTCAAAAAAAAAAACAACCAGCCCTACAAACGGAACCTTCTTAAGCAGTACACTTACTTTAAAAGTCAAAATAAGTTTCCATTTCTATCTCATTTATGCTTTTTCCACATTCCAGTGCAGAACAGCCAGAACTGACTTATACAGAAGCTGGCAGAAACAAGACCTTAATGCTTAAAATGTTACTTCTCAGAAGTTTATATCTTCTTATTTGCATGCTTCTTGCCTTGAGAAATAAAAATCTCTATATGCAATATGTGGTGAACCATCTTTGTATATTAGCAAAGGTTTAGTGAAACCTACACAAACATTAGCAGAAAGGACTGCTGTAAGCTTCTTCAGTACTGAAAAAAACTTGCAAAGCAATCACAGAATCACAGAGTTGCCTAGGTTGAAAAAGACCTTTAAGATTACTGAGTCCAATCATTAACCTGACACGGACAAGCCCTTCAGTAAACCACAGCCCTAAGCACTATGTCTACCTGATTCTTAAATACCACCAGGGATGGGGACTCCACCACTGCCCTGGGATCTCATAGTTTTCATAATAAAACTCTTATAACGAAGGCTAAGCGAATCAAGTCTCAGAAATGTTTTCCTAAAAATTATTTGATGATGCAAAAACAGTCAACTAATGATTACATTTATGAAAAAAAAAACAACCACCAGAATAAAGGTCAAGTGAGATTGTTTACTGTTTATTATTCCTTTCCAGCTGTAAGAAAGTAAGACGGCTTTATTTATTTTTTTTTACGTACACCTTTCACGTAACATGCCATGGCAGAACGTGGAAGGAACAGCACCGGCTATTTCATGCCTGGTGGATTCCCATCCAGAAGCAACGCGGA
>NW_009692694.1:0-5571 GCF_000703405.1 Apaloderma vittatum
GAACAGACCCCTGAGGAACTCCGCTTGTCACGCCTCTCCATGTGGACATTGAGCCATTGACCACAACTCTTTGAGTGTGACCATCCAGCCAGTTCTTTATCCACTGAGTGGTCCATCTGTCAAATCCATGTCTCTCCATTTTAGAGACAAGGATGTCATGTGAAACAGTGTCAAACGCCTTGCACAAGTCCAGGAAAATGACGTCCGTTCCTTTTCCCATGTCAACCAGTGCTGTAGCTTTGTTGTAGAAGGCCACTAAATTAGTCAGGCACGACTTACCCCTAGTGAAGCCATGCTGGCTATCACCAACCACTTGATTACTTTTTATGTGACTTAGTACAGTTGCCAGGAGAATCTGTTCCATGATTTTAACTGGCACAGACGTAAGGCTGACTGGCCTATAGTTCCCCGGGTTGTCCTTTGTCCCTTTTTAAAATATGGGGGTTATGTTTGCCGTTTTCTAGCCTGTGGGAACCTCACCAGACTGCCAGGACCTTTCAAATATGATGGCCAGTGGCCTAGCAACTTCAGCCACCAGTTCCTTCAGGACCCGTGGATATATCTCATCAGGTCCCATGGACTTGTGCACCTTCAGGTTCTCTAGGTGTTCCTGGACCTGTTCTGATGTAAGAACTAACCTGTGTTGGCTTCCAAATTCTTTCTACAACTACAAAACGAAAGTCTAGTGCAGATCTATTTCCTCTGAATTTACTAGTCACGCAGTCTTGATTTAAAATGTTGAATTGGTTTGAATTGGAATAGGTTTAGAGAGGGACATAATGTTAAACATTGGAACTCGATTTTCTATTGTCTTTTAAATGGCTACATGCACTGACACAGATCTCTGAAGAGATTTTGTCATTTAAATAGTTAAAGGAAAATAAATAAACACATCCTCAAAGACTTGTGAAGGCAACAAGCCAAAAGTGAGTTCCCAAACACTGACTGCAAGGAGAAGAAATAGAGGATCATTTCTTATCAAGTTAATGCCTACTTAGAAGCTTATGGCCCGGTGTGCACATGTAACTATTTAATGTTAATGAAAGTTGTGTGCATGCCTCAGGGAAGACTAGACTTCTTAAAAGGGGTTGTTCAGATTGCTTCCTGCAGATACAGGTCAAAAACTAATCATTCAATTTGGCTTTTTCTGAGTTACCAAAAAAAAAAAAAGTAGATATTAACAACAATACACAGTACTTAACTGCAAAAGCTGAAGCCACAAGTATTATCCTTCCTACATTATTGTCAAGTCTTCAGACCATCAGTGCGATTTCATTTCCTAAGTAAAAGGAAAAAAGTGACAGATTACTGTGATGAGATGCTGAAGTTGCTTGCACAAGTACAAAGAGAGCTCAGAATCTGGAGATTGGTTTGTCATTATACATGATTTTGATTCATGCACTGCTTAAGCAAACAGAGAAAAGTGAAACTGGAACACAGCTAAGGACTTCAGTGATGCATAAGTAATAAGAGATTAGTTCTGTTTTGCTTGGTTTCAGTAACTCTACTAGACAGATGTAGAGTTAAATAAACTGATATAGTGGTTATAATTGGATGTCAATGGCATATTCACCACAGCAGACACAAACATAAACCCATCGAAACATTCTTCACTTGATTTTATTTCCATTCACATATGTAAATCTTATTTTCTGTAGTTAGATGTAACCGTTAACTATACCTGAGTGGCAGAAATAGAGGACTTGGTTTTCTGTTGGCCTTTGTCTTATATGGTTATTTACATTTGATCTTGGTGTTTGAAATGCCACCTAAACAAACCAGAAGCTAATCAAGGAAGGCAGTAGCCTTGTATTTCTACTTTGACTAGGCATAAATGAGAAAAGCAAAATGCAAGGAAGCAAAATCAGGAATTGTTAATCATATTCTAATATAAACATCTTCTTTTACTCAGACAAATTGTACTTTGAAATTATTATGTTGAAGATAAGGAATGTCTGGATAGATAGTTCAGATGACAAGGGCATATACTTCCTTCACTTAGGATTTGATTTAGTTGCCTAAAACCAGGCAGTTAATGTAATTTGAAATGCCCTGGGGTATCCAGAATATCTGCGCAAGCCTGAAAGGTGCAATGCAAGACACATGGGAGAACCATACCTTTGTAGAAGGGCAGAGGGATGACAGACTCTAGGAAACCTAAAATGGCATCAGATACCTGCATTTGAGTAACCTAACAGAATCCTCAGATGCCCTCATTTCGGAGTATACCTAGCCTTTCACCCCAGCTGCAAGTCTAAGATCTTTTGTAGCAATTGGAAGTCTATGGCCTGACTTGTTTACTCACACTTGGGCACAGAGTGATGTTTGAGATACCTTAGATTATGCTGATGTATCTGCTGTTCAGGAAGGAACTGGATCTTCTATATGTTCTATGGCATAGCTGCCAAGATCAAGGTAATGTTTCAGACTCGTTAGTTCACATCAAATGGAATTTGGAAATTGGGTTATTTCAGTGAGTGGACTCTCTAGTCAATACACCTAAGCATAGTTTTTGAAAGCCAATAATCTCAGTCAACCTATTGTCACTTCTGGACTAATGTGACTCTTGGGCTTGTTTCAGATCATAACTTAGATTTGGGTTACTTGCAGACAACATAGGAGGTAGAACCACACCAACAGTTAGAAAATGCATGAGATTTATTGAGCAATGAGTAATAGGTAACAATTTACGAAGGGATTGCAAATACCGGTTTTGTAGTAGAGAGAATTAGAATGGTGAAGAGAAAGGGAAAGGAAAAAGAGAAAGAAGAGGGGAAAGGAGATAGAAAGATCAGCACTCTGATAGAAAGATCCAGCAGCATCCAGTGGTGTTTTCAGATCCAGGATGGTGGAGCACACTCTACCAGTAGCTCAGCAGGTTGCCTTTTTATGACGTTTGGCAAAACTAGTCTTCTCCTACAGACGGAGTCTTCATTAATTTCCATGAAGTCTCTGTGGTATCTTCCAGAATATTCCCCAAATGAGTCAGGAGGTTGCCTGGGAGGTTGCTGGTGGCCTCTGGCGGTCGGATACCCCTTTAATTCACCTGACCATGGATCCACCTTTCCTTGACCATGCATGGTTCAACTTTATTGCATTGTTCCATTGATCAGTTTATGGTTAGGTAGCTACAGGAATAGAATATGAAGTCAAAAACATACAAATGAAACAGTCTATCGCTGGAAGGCCTTCCCATCCTTGGGTTTTCCTGTAAACCAAACCAAACCAAACCAAACCAAACCAAACAAAAGGTAACCAAACCATCTACTCCCTGAAACAACTTCATTGAGTGTAATGAATAGAGAACCATTGATTATAATGCCCTTAAAAACCCACATAGACACCTCAATGTACGTGCCTACATTTGTGAACCTTAGCTGTGCTCTTTATCCTCTCAATTTAAATTAAGTCAATCTGGACTGAATGATTGAGATATTTTAGCTCTTTGTAATGTGTTAGACTATTACTTTCCTGGGCACATGTCATACCCCTCTAAAGAGTTCAGTGCCAGCTAGTTATACATTACAGAAGTTGTGGCAGAACCATGATTACATTATCTGAGGACCCAAATAACAATTCTGCATCAAGAATAACATTGGCTTGGTAAGAATCCTACAGGAATATGTAAATAACTCTTCCTTGCATGCTTCGTATGGTCTATAGATCAGTGATAGGTTGAATGAATAGGAATAGAAAAAAAAGGAGGTTAGGTGGTCAGCTTGTGATTTTTTTCCCTGGTAATGTTAACAAATAATTCGTGTGACAGATCTCATAAACGTTTCTTGATAGGCAGTTTAGGAGGTCTTTAACCTCAGAACAAGGCTGCAGAACACAAGTAGATGGATTAGGCTTCAGTCTGGGATTATGCTAGTGATGACACAGATTTATACAGTAGGAGAGACTATGGCAAGGAGAAGCAGGAAAAGTTGAAGTATATTCATAATACCTGAAGCATGCTCTTACATTTGCTTCCATGTCTGCTGATGTCACATGTCAAAGCTGCTAAAGGGTGGAAACAGAAGGAAACCATGAAGTTGCCTCTTCTTGGGACTTTAAGTCCGTAGCATGGTTTCTCTGGTTTCACTCTTCCAGTTATGCCTTGTCCTTGCACTCTGAATAGATGTCTTCTACATGATCAGCCAGGAGCTCAGTAACAAAGTGTACTAAAATAGTCAAAGTGTTTGGGCAAGCTCAGAGAGAACTGCTAGAGAAAACAGAAATTTTGGACAAATGGTACGAAAATGAAAATGTTTTGCTAAGCGTCAAGGTTTGAGATGATAATTCTTCTGTTGTTCACAGAAAGACAAGTACTTGGCAGACAAATCTTTAAGGACAAAATTCTACCCTATTTTTACCTCCTTGGAAAGCCATATTTTCAAATAGGAAAGACAGGTTTGTTCTTAATGGAAAACAAGAACACTGAAAACAAAGGAAAATACTGGAATAAGAAAAGCAGTCCTAAAAACTACCGTATCATCTGAGTGGTTTCCTTAAAGTCATTTGACATTTAGATGCCAAGTATTTTTATCCCCATGATCCTATAAAACCTGCCTATTTCTATGTCTTTACTTTGCTCTTTACTCTTAATGTAAAATTAACTCCAGCTAGACCGCTGAGCTTCTGACTAATACTCTCAAATCAGCCCCGGTTTTGCATTTCAGAATCTCTATCAGTTCTCAAAACATTGTCTCCTGAGGGAAGGCAACAGTTGGTGTTTTTAAAACCTAGAAGAAAGTGTTTCAGTTTGATGAGGCTATAAACTTGTTGACTGATGCCCTGTGCTCAGCAGGAGAATGGCTACAAATGACAAAAGAGTCTCCAAGGAAAGGGTCTACTCAGTGTCCAGACCCAGTAAATCCCACGCTGCTTCCTGAGGTTGCAAACAAGGCTGCTGATTACAGGCAGTTTTATCCCAGGGTCTTTATCACTCATCTTGGCAGTTTGAGATTATTTATCAGCAAGATCTAGTGCCTTAACCATTTTTGGTAAGTTCTCTTCTTGAAAACACTGCAAGAAAGGGTTGAGGCAGACAGACAACATAGTATCCCACAAAGGGAAGCAATTATTTAATAAAGCTGATGTTTCTCTATGTAATTTTCGATCAGTGATATTTCAGTAATGAAGCATTATTTGACAGATCCAAACTACTGCAGGATAGGTTAGCACGGCTCTGAAAGGAAGCTTTCAAGCCTCAGGAGGTCAAACTGACTACAGCTTTTTAATGGGTAGGCATGGAGCAAGGCAATGACCTAAGAGCTGTGAAAAATAAAGAAACATTCTGTCATTGCTGCCTTTCTGATTAACTCCCTGGCTTTCTCCTGTGATTACTGGAGATTTTCCAGTCAAGGAACACCTTCTGCCTGACACTGATACATGCTGCTTATGTGACATGAGAAAATGTAGGAAGTTGTCATCTGCTCTCTGAGTGTAAAAAATTGAGGAATGCTTTTTCTTCAAATCCGTAACACAAGTGTTGCTATAAAGGACTAAGTTTATGGTTTTGGCCAAGCAAGAGAAGGAAAAAAAAGCAAAAAGAAACTATGCTGTTGATTGCAGTAGTTTAAGAATTTC
>NW_009692694.1:5581-8781 GCF_000703405.1 Apaloderma vittatum
GAAGAGTATTTTGATACAAGAATTTGTATTTTCATACAATTCTAAAGTTCTTTGTCAGTACTAAGAAAAAAATATTTCTTTCTGTGAGACTTTTGGGATTGCACAACACTGTAAAATGCTGGAAATGTGTCCATGAGTGTCCATTTTCAGGGACAGCAGTTCTCCTCACCAGGGCCACCTGATGCTTTCCAGGTAAAGATGTATACAAATGTTGTTAAGCCTATTAAAATTAGTGGGATACTTCATCTGTGTTGTGTCACAGTTTCTTTAAATGCACTCTTAAATAAGCCAAAGTTAAGTGAGACTGTACAAGAGAGATCACAGCTGGCTTGCACTCATGCCACTTGGAGCCAGAATTTGAGAAAGAGGGTTTTAATATTCTTTTTCTTTTGAAATATAGTTTGGCATCTTTTTAGCAAATGTATAAGCCAGCTGAGATCATAGAATCATAAAATCATAGAATCACAGAATGTTCGGGGTTGGAAGGGACCATGAAAGATCATCTGGTCCAACCCTCCTGCCAGAGCAAGATCACCTAGGCCAACTGGGTTTTGAATCATCCTTGTAGGTCTCCACTGGACTCTCTCCAGTAGGTCCCTGTCTCTCTTGAATTGGGGAGCCCAAAACTGGACACAGTGTTCAAGTGTGGTCTCACCAGGGCAGAGCAGAGGGGGAGAACTTCCCTAGCCCTGCTGGACACACTTTTCTTAATGCACCTCAGGATCCCATTGGCCCTCTTGGCCACAAGGGCACGTGGCTGTCCCAGGGACAACTCACTGCCCACTGGGACTCCAAGGTCTTTCTCCATAGGGCTGCTTTCCAGCAGGGCAGCCCCTAATCTGTAATGGTGCCTGGTATTATTCCTTCTCAGATGCAGGAGTATACACTTGTCCTTATTGAACTTCATGAGGTAACCCCTTTGAGGAGCGAGTGCTTGAGGTTTCCTCTGTGCTTTTCTGCAGCAAGTGTGATTTGCTCGTGTAAGGTAGAGTTACTCAGACTTTCAGCGCATGAGTTTTGGGGTCAAACTCTGGTGCCTCAGAACTGTTGAGCTCACAGCTCTTATGCTGGAAATGGTGAAGACAGAATCAGAAAAAACTAGCAAAGAATACAGCAGGTCTCCTTAGAACAGCCACTCTTTACAGTCCTGAGTAGTTTTTTAGTTTTAGCTGTATGACCAGCCTACAAGATTTCTTGTTTGGTATTAGATGGAAACGGATTAGAAGAGTCTTCTGCAAACCTGTTCTGGGCAAGCTAACACCAGGGGTACAAACACGCCCAGCAAAAAGCCAGGATGTATGTGTGTTTACTCTTTACACACATCAAAACAGAGGGTATAGCTATTTCTGTCTAGCGATCAGGAAGGAGAAGATAACTGGCATTGGAATCATCTAATTTAACACACAACCAAGCACAAATAATCAGTCATCTCCTGAAGGATATGAGCCTTGTGACAGAATTGATATACAATATGGAAGGAGATGGACAGACCAATCAAGGTTATATTTTATTTTATTTTTTCTCAAAGGAGCAGCATTTTCAAAATCTGACTATTGCTGGTAGAAGAATTATTTTAACCAGGACTATAACACAAGGGTAAGAACACAAGAACAGCCACACAGAGAGGCAGAAGGACTGTAAACCCCCGTGAATCCTGTCTCTGACAACATACTACAGCAAATATTTAGAGAAGAATATAAGCACAAGCCAAGATGTGGTGATACATCCATGGAAACTGCACTTCAGGGGAAAAGAAGGTGTTTTCATAGTTAACAGACTTCACTAGATTTTCCTTTTATGAATTTGTGAGGTTAGTATTTGAACCAGTGTGTATTCTTTCAACACCTGCAGCATACAGGAGCAAGGAGTTCACAGATGCTCTCAAAAACTTAACCCACCATATAAAGAAGGATCTGCTTCTGTTTTTTATCACTACTTCATAGTGTCACCGATTCTAGTTCTTGCGCTGGAAGAGACTGCTAAGAGTGCGTACGTTTTTACAGTCAACAATCAATACCATGACACTCAGGGTTATGTATATTTCTATCATATCACATTCAGTTATCTTTTTCCACATTAAAGGATGCTAGTCCATTCACCTGTTCCTCACACAGAAACCATATCACATCTTTGATCACCCTTCGTCAATTTTCTCTGGATTCATTTTACTTGCGATATATTTTACCTGAAAAGGAGAGCCAGAATTGTACTACTGAAGGTATATCATGACAGTTTAAGATAGAATAACAAAATTTTCTTCATTGTCCACCACACAGGGGAAGGGATCTCAATGCGACCTTATGTTTTTATAGCATCCCAGTTGAAAGTATCTGCTGGTCAAAGCAGGACATAGCTGAAAACACTAACAATGGTGAGATGGACATTTTTGCACATCAGGGCCACACCTTGTGACAGCAGCCTGCACATTTTTTGTCTTCCTTCTACATACTCCCTACATCCATTTGTGCATATATATATATATATATACAAGCGCATATATATGTCCATGCATATATTTATATATATATATATATACACACAAGGAACTGCTTGGAGAAGTCCCATGGGTAACAGACTAGATGGTAGCTGGGGCCAAGAGAGTTGGTTAATATTCAAGCACCATTTCCTCCAAGCTTAAGATTGGAGCATCCTGATGAAAAAGAAATCAAGTAAGAGAGCTATGAGACCTGCATGATTGAGCAGGCAGAGTTACTGAATGCCTCCTTTGCCTTGGTGTTTACTGCTAAGTCCAGCTCTCAGGAGTCTAAGACCTTTAAGACCATAGAGGAAGTCAGGAGAAAGGAAGACTGCCTCAGCTGAAGAGGACTGGCTTAGAGATCAGTTAAGCTAACAGAACATCCACAAATCCATGAGGCTTTGACAGGATGCATCTGTGAGTGTTGAGGAAGCTGGCAGAAGTCAATGCCAGGCCACTCTCCATAATCTTCAAAAAGTGCTGGAGAACAGTTGAGGTGCCTGAGGACTGGAGAAAAGACAGCATCAACTCAATCCTCAGAAAGGGCAAGAAGGAGGGCCCAGGTAAGTATAGGCTGGTCAGCCTCACCTCCATCCCTGGAGAGGCAATGGAACAGCTTGTTCTTGGTCTCATCTCAAAGCATATTGAGGAAAAGAAGGTTATCAAGAGTAGTCAGTATGGATTCACCAAGGAGAAGTCATGCTTGGCCAATCTGACAGCCTCT
>NW_009692694.1:8802-28493 GCF_000703405.1 Apaloderma vittatum
CACAGCTAGATGGATAGATAAGAGGAGGACAGTGGATGCAGTCTACCTCGACTTCAAAAAGGCTTTCAATGTTATCTCCCATAGCATCCTCACAGCCAATCTTAAAAAGAGTGAATTGCATGATTGGGCAGTGAGATAGATTGGGAACTGGGTGGATTGGGAACAGGATGGATTGGGAACATAGGAAGTTCCATCTCAATATGTGGAGAATCTTTTTTACTGTGAGGGTGACAGAGCCCTGGCACAGGCTGTCCAGAGAGGCTGGGGGGGCTCCATCTCTGGAGACTTTCAAAACCAGCCTGGACGTGTTCCTGTGTGATCTACTCTAGGTGGTCCAGCTCTGGCAGGGAGGTTGGACTAGATGATCTTCAGAGGTCCCTTCTAACCCCTAACATTCTGTGATTCTGTGACTCTGTGTCTTTCTTCCTTTTTCTAATAATTGCCAAAATTCACCTCTTTTTTTTTTTAACCACTCTCAAACAATAATCAGGTGTTTTCAGCTAAGTATTGATTACAAGCTCAGGATGTAATTTCTGATAGTACAAGTCAGTTGATAATTATATATATAAAGTTGATTGTTTTCTCTCAGGTACATTTCTTTACATTTCTCAAAACTGAATTTAATTTTCATTTGTCATTTATCCCTTTTTTTGTTTATTCTGAATAACCTGGATACCATGAATTATGTAGGTGACCAACCACTTCCACTGTGGTTTGTAATCTTACCTGGAACATGTGTTGAAAGAATCAGTCCTGACACAGCCTGGATGAAATGCATCTAATTGTTTTTCTTATCTATTGTGAAAGAGTAAAACGTGTGAAACACTGTTCTCTGTAAAGAAACTCTTTACATTTTTTACAACCCAAATAGGGTAAATCTGTTCTGTGAACTCTACAACATACTTGGAAAACTCTATTGACATTTGAAGGTTCAGTCCATTCCTTTTGTTATTACGTGGGTTTAAGTGTCTTTTAAGATATCTAAACTGTGCTACCTAAACTGCCCTTCCAGAAAAATAGTGCAATTGTCCTAACAAGGAAGTGATAGCAGTCTTGGAACAAAATTTCGTACCTCACCCAAGTCCACATGAGGCCGTTTTGTGGCAAAAATTAAGCCTGTCAAGATAACAGGAACAACACAATTAGAAGTAATTAGTCCAGTAGGGGAGTCATTGCCACAAAGGTGTCTGGGAAGCTGACAATCTGAGAAAGGTCAAGATAGTCACTTGAAATGGATATATAATTTTCCTATTTAGATCACAAGCTCTTCTGGGCTAACAGAAAGTCGAGCACAATGACCTCTTTTTGGGCTTTGGAGTGCTAGAGTGAAAAAATGCAAACATATTTAATGACAAATATATTGATAATGGTGACACCCAGTGAGGAATCTGAGCTAGGTGAAAAAGAAATTTTCTTTCAGGGGTCATGAACTTTGTGTAGACATAATAGACTAAGTTTCAAGAGCTTATAATCACTTTTAAGGAACATTTGATTATGGATTACAAGGTATGGCCTTGCTTAAAACCATAGCAGTCACAGCCTTCATCCCTCAAGCACAATGTGGTGAGTATATACTTGCATATAGTTGATTAGGTTGATTGAACAATAAAAGACATTCCTTCCCTTTTGAAAGTTCTGCTGTTTTATATTTCAGGTTTGGCATCTTGACCTTGGATGTTGAACTTTGCTTCTTTCTTGTCCCATGACAGCATGCAGAAGCCGTATGAGCAAGTACGTTCTAATCCACTTGAAATAATTGTCCTCCAGTTATGGCAAATGGGACACTTATTCACAGGAGGAAAGTCCCCATTAAAATTTACATCTGCTGCTGACAAGTGTCACAGACAGCTCTATCACCTGTCAGGATTTCACTCAACACTCCTCAAATTAGACATCTTTCCGTTTGGTAGTCAATGGAATTAGTTGAGTGAGAACAACTCATTTGGAAGCAGTGACCTGGCCCAAGTCCTCTGGCACCACTTAACTCACACCTAAGTCCTTGTACATAATGGATTCAGCATGACTAATGGTTGCTGAAAGCTGCCATCTCCTTCAAAACTCTGTGCCTGAAAGGACAACGAGCAGTTCTGTACCAGGATAATAGAGATAACCTTGGGGAGTAGTTATGCACTCATTCCAAACACTTGAAAGAGGAACAAAAAACTATGAAGTTGCCATTGAAGTATAATTAAGATAGTGTTTTCAAGTACAGTTTAACCTTAAACTGGAGGAGTGAGTTAAAATGGAACCACTTACAAAGTAGTAAAAGCTCCACTGCATGAAGCACTCTGCATGCACAAAATTACAGGATTAGAAACTATTCAACAAATCCAGTGCCTGTGTCGACAGAGGTTGGCAAAAGACTTTTTAAAATATTTTTCTACTGAAAGAGGAAAGAAATGAGAAAAGGAAGGCTGAGAAAAGAGTATATTCCTAAGTGGACAAAGGGGTCCTTTGGCTAGAGTAAACAGAAGTCCCAACCGTCTCCTTCTGAAGCCTTTCTTAAACTTGTTTTAAAAGTAGATATAAAGATTAAATCTTCCTCTGTGGCTCTAGCACATGCTATTTTTTAATTTGACCAGAGAAGTCTTGGTATCTGCTTACAAACAAATGGTACTGTCAATCCTGTTGCCATCAGAAAATCTGGAAAAGTCTTTTCTGGTGAAAACCTCAAACCCGAAGCAGTGCCTGGCCTACAGAAGCCTCATGTCTTCCCACTTTGTACCCTGAGCCCCACTGAGGAAAACTCGCTCTCAGTAAAAGCTTCCATGCTGATGTTTTAAATGTCTGTAAAGTGCTGGGGGAGGAATACATTTATATGCACATATAAATCACAATAGAGCTTGACTTTAAGAGATGGTTTGGGAAAATGCTATATTTTTTGAGCCCAAACCTGGAAATCTCAGGTTGCGATTAGAGTATGGTTTTTAAAGAAATGTAAACATCTTCCCATAGTTCTAATTCTTTACATCCGACAGAGTTGTCTATTACTCTCCATTAATTGATAAGGAATGACTCCCTTTGTTTTGAATAACTCAATATTGGACAAATGTAGCTGAGTCAGATTAATCCCACTGGAAATAACACATGGCAAGTTATGAATAAATAGCACATTTACATTTTTTAAAAAGTCTCATTTTATCACTTTAAGGTGTTGAGCATGGAAAATAGAACTAAAATTATTTACTTTTTTCTGCAACAAGTAACAAATGCACATACCAAACAGGACCAAAAAACCAATTTATTTGGGTCAATTACTAGCTTGATGTGGGAAAAAAAGTTAATAATACTGTATAGAAATCAGTAGTACTTCTTACATATATCCAATTTCCTTCATGAGTACTTCTCAGGCCATTAATGACCAAGGAAAATATGAAACAACATTCACTATGGGGGAAATATTTGAAAATGTACTGGCTCATACCCAAGTTTTGTCTGATACAATCTCTAACCCACTTACGTGAGTTTTGAATAATTGCTAGAAGGCATGATTTGGAAAATGTTAAATGCTTAAGCAACTAATCTATCAATCTTAAGTGAAATAACAGAAAGTGTAATGATGGCTGGAATTGATAGAATTATGATTAATTCAAATCAAGAAGGCACTGTGAAGAAATATTTGTGAAAATGGTGTAAAGTCATGCCTTTGTGAGAATACATGTGAAATTATAGATAAAGTGTGGGAATATAATGTATCTTACAAAGTATTTTCAGTGGGAAATCATCACATTTGGGAATACTGTGCTGTCTTCTGCATGATGGAAGTGAAAAATTAAGCTACCAAAGCCACTGCAGAATCCTAGAAGAAACTCTGGAAAAGAAGATTTTGGTTTTATCTCATGAACTACATACAGGAATGAGAAGTGATCTGGTGACAGTACTTCTATAACATCAGAAAAGAAAATGCTCAGTAGATATTAGCATAGGATAACCACAACACAGTGGCAACAATTAATCACTGGAATGTATTATTATGTCTTAATAACTCTGCACTCAGATATTCCAACTACCTTTTCAGATGATATAAACAAATTCAATTTACTAGGCTCAGAAGTAAACTGGTAAAGTTCAATGACATACATTATAAAAATGTCAGATGAAATGATCCACTTTTCACTTCAGACACAATAAATTTGTCAATGGATTGTTTTTAGTGCCTGATTAAAACTATATTCAGTAGAGAATTCAGGCTTGAACACCAGAGGAAACTCTGCAGGGATTCTTAGTGTGATGCCCACATTTCTCTGAGACTTCAAAAGTCAAACATTTCCATCCAGACTGCTTCTTCTCTTGTTTATGAAAAGGCTCGGGCAAACAGATACAGTAGAGACAAAAAAAAGTGTAAATTAAACTCATCAGTGATGTTGAATCTCAAGAGCTCAGAGTCTTCCAGAGGGTTTCGTAGATCACCGCTCATTTATTTTGCTTTTCTCAACGTTCCTTGCACAGCTTGAGTTCTGGAAGTGCTGAGATTTTTGAAGTTAGCCTCAAAAGTGAGATTTTGGTGTTAAGGCCTGAGAAAATCCACAAAAGCCTGTCAGGCCAGAAAACCTGGAGGTTAGATAGGTTGACATGTTATTTGGACAGGAAACAGCTTGCTGTAGGGAACTCCTGGTTGCTTTATATTTTCAGAGTTGTCATCAGAATCAAAACAGCTTGAAGCAGCACTTATGACTCGTTTTCCGTGTGGAACAAAGCCATAAGTTAAGCACCACATGCTATGAGTGCAACACGTAACAAGCCTCTTAGCCACCTGCAAAAGTTTTACCCAGTTTTCAAGTGTCAATCTAGTTTTCCTTGTGCCTGAGGCTCTGTGACATCTAGGCATCGGTAATCAGGCTCATTTCTATCCTCACTGCCCATTATAACCCGTCACTCCTTAGCTTCCTCACTTACTATTCCACCACTATGGAGTTTATCTGCAGTTTTCTATGCACTAAATTTAAGGCCTAGCAGTTTTCATGTATTATTCACTTCCATTTGCTATACTTGTTAAACAGATATGTTCTTTGGAGTTAATAAATCACCATTCACTTTCCTTCTCACGTTTCCCAGAACAGAGTTATTACTCAATCTAACTCTACTGACAGCAGCTTCATAGCTTCCACAGATTTCTCTGTATTCATGAAACTATTTATCACTGTATCTGTCTTAAATATTAGCAAAGCAAGCTTGCTCGAAAGGCTTAAGCTATAATCTGTTGGAGGTGTATGTGGAGGCATAGATACGGCTCACTTGAAATCATGTGAAATCCACATCCAACTCAGTTTGGATAATCTGAAGTTATTAACATCCTTACCAAAGAAGAATAGAAAGTTATCTTCCTTATGTGTCTCTTACAGATAAAGAAGGGACCAAAGTCTGAGGACTTTGTTAATTCTGCATATCTGTTTTTGCCCTCGTGCTCTCAGAAGCATAGTGCTGGAGCTGGCAAATGTGGTTTTTGCCTTTTCTGTGCCTCTGAAAAGAGATGCTCAGCTCCTTCCCTTCCGTGCCTTTAGCACAGCGTGAGGTTGCAGGTAGGTGCCAGAAGGTCAGGGCTGCCGATGCAGGCAGGCACGGGCAGGCACCAGTGCAGCTGCCTGTGACTTCAGCCAGTCAAAAGCTACTGTTTCTGTAATCCAGGATAAGCTGCCAGAATCAAGTGAGCAAATCCATCGAGGCAGCATTTTGCTGTTTGATTCGCAGACTCACTTCTTCAGGTCCGACCTTCACTCCTATTTCCCATGTCTATTATTTTCCTTTTGGCTTTGTTAAAACATGTCCTGTCGTGTTGGAACCATTTAATTACATCACATAGACAATTTTTCAGGTATGATGTTGACATTTTTTCATTTATTAATTCAGTCATCTTTGTTTCAGAAAAAAAAATTGTATCTATCTAACATGAATCTTTGCAGGATATCATTGGATGTAAGTCCGTTCACCAATGTTTCCTCACTATATTAAGGAAACCAACTCTTTGAAAAAACCAAAAAACTAATCAGAAAGTTTGAAATGCTTCTTCAGAACACAAAAGATTTTATTTTTTCCCCAAGAGATTGTTACCTTGGACTTTTACAACTAGACATAATATTTCTTCAAAGTAGAACACTGGCTTTTGATAGATTTAAGGAATGACAAATTCATCTGAATGACAATTCAAACAGTTGACCTTTCATTCTAAAAAATTTGTCACATTAATATGACAAAAAAAACCCCTCACAACTGAAGAGAACCCTTTTAATCAACAGGAAGGAAACAGTAGTTCAGATTCTCAGCTAGAAAAGAAATATAGGCAACTATATGGACATCAACACTAATAAGAAAACATAGTTTTATGCACAAATTGCTGGAATGATCATAAACAAACCAGAATCATAGGATGGTTTGGGTTGGAAGAGATCATAAATATCACCTAGTTCTAACTGCCCTGCCATGGGCAGGGACACCTCCTACTAGATTAGGTTGCTCAAAGCCACATCTGACCTGACCTTGAACACCTCCAGGGAGGAGGCATCCACAACTTCTCTCACCATCCTCATAATGAAGAATTTCTTCCTAACCTAAAGCTATCCTATTTCAGTTTGAAACCGTTACCCCTTATCCTATCACTACACTCCCCAACAAAAAGTTCCTCCCCCTCTTTCCTGTAGCTCCCTTTAAGTACTGGAAGGCTTCTATAAGGTCTCCCTGGAGCCTTCTCTTCTCCAGGCTGAAAAATCCCAACTCTCTCAGCCTGTCCTCATCACGAATGTGCTCCATTCCCCTGATCCCCTTCATGGCCCTCCTCTGGAGCCACTCAAGCAGGTCCTTTCTTGTGTTGAGGAACCTAGAACTTGAAACAGTCCTCCACCAGAGCAGAGTAGAAGGGCTGAATCACGTCCCTTGACCTGTTGGCCATGAGTCCTTTGCTGCAGCTCAGGACATGGTTAGCTTTCTGGACGGTGAGTGCACATTGTTTTCTCATATTAAGTTTTTCATCAACAACACCCCACATACTTCTCTGTAGAGTTGCTCTCAATCCATTTGTTTAGGCCCATTTCATCAAAGTGCCTCATGTGCACCTCAGATTAGTAACATTATGATAACTAAGTTGTTTGAGAAACAGCAGCATTCTCTAAGGGTGGATATTCATAATAGTTACCTTTGCTTGAGGAAAGAAAGCTACTGTGTCATCATCCAGAGGACCTTTTCTCTCCTCAGGGGCTGTGAACTCAGTTACTTTGAATAAGCCTTCAGAGCTCCACTTTTAGGTCTGTGAAATGGAGATAATACAAGATTGCCCTCCTTCAAAATAGCATCGTAATAATTGTTGCCAGGCTGTGGGATCTGTGACGTATTTAGGCCCTAAGCTGGATATGCAACTTCATTAGTTTCCAAAATAATAATAATAAAAGCAAAAGCGTGTTTTGAATTAATTTAATGCACAGCACTGAAGGATTTCTTTGTTGTCATGATACTGCCCTGTCAGACTTTAGTATATTTAAATGTGTGCATTCCACCAGTCACAGGAGAGATGTGGGAGGTATTAACATTAGCCGGCGAGAAGAAAACACACTATTTTTTTTCCATTATAAAATTCAGCAAGATTTCAGAAATTTAGATATTCAGTTCTCTCACTTTAAAGAATCAGTGTAAGCGTTTTGCCTTTAAAAAAGCAGCTTTTGGAAAATCCTGCATTAATATGTCAATACTTTGTGCAGGAATGAACAAGAAAATTATATTCTTTCTTTTTTTTTTATCACCTTATCAAGTTCCCAAACCTGAAAATATGTAAAACTACACAAAGTAGATATTCATTCATGCATTCACATGTGCTAATGCATAGGTAGGTAACTACAGGGAAAGGAGGACTCATTGTCTAATTTTAGCCATCTAAATTATAGACAGACGTTTTAGGTCTCCTGAAGATCATGTGAAAGTGGGCATCTGTACAGACCAGACCATCTGATATTAAAGTAGATGTTCAAAGCAGTTGGGATGGTTGTGGCAGATGAGTCCCCTCTGAATAGGTGACACAGAAATAATGTGTGTCTACAGATAGGAATCCAAACACAAAGAACTGAACTAACCGTGGCATTCTAAAGGTATCATCAACTAGAAGTTCATAGAACCATAGAACAACTTGAGTTGAAAGGGACTTTAAGACTGTCTAGTTCTAATCCCCTTGCCAAGGGCAGAGACACTTCTCACTAGATCAGGTTGCTCAAAGCTTCACCCATCCTGGTCTTGAACGCTTCCAGGGATGAGGCATCCACACCTTTTCTTGGCAACTCATTCCAGTGTCTCACCATCCTCATAGTAAAGAACTTCTTCCTAAATGTCTAGTCTAAATCTGTTCTGCTCTAGTTTAAAACTGTTTCCC
The DNA here is from genome assembly GCF_000703405.1 of Apaloderma vittatum. Classification (NCBI taxonomy): domain Eukaryota; kingdom Metazoa; phylum Chordata; class Aves; order Trogoniformes; family Trogonidae; genus Apaloderma; species Apaloderma vittatum. The sequence continues at coordinate 17,150 of NW_009692694.1, forward strand.
CTTGTCCTATCACCAAAGGCCCTTGTGAAAGTCCCTCCCTAGCTTTCTTGTAGCTCCCTTCAGGTACTGGAGCCCCAACTCTCTCAGCCTGTCCTCATTTCAGAGGTGCTCCAGTCCCCCGATTGTCTTCATGGCCCTCCTCTGGAACTGCTCCAACAGGCCCATGTCTTTCTTGTGCTGAGGATCCCAAAGCTGTAGTATTCCAAGTGGTGTCTCACCAGAGAGGGGCAGGATCACCTCTCTGACCTGCTGGCCACACGCCTCTTGATGTAGCACAGGATGCAGTTGGCTAGTAAATTTCTCCTGTTCAAAGGCACTGGTGCCTCCATCTTTCTAAGGACTGATAATAACTGCTGAACAATAATAGCAGCAAATTGTTTTTTCTTTTAACATCGGCTCTGTTAATCAGGAATGATAAGACCAAGATCCCACCAACTTCACATTGAAATATGTGCAATGCAAATCCTGTGTATTCACTTACCTCACAAAGCCTGAGGAACCCACATATGACTGTAAGATCAGATTGTTCTCTCTCAGTTTCGGTACACAACTGAGACCAAAATGCAGGAATTTATTTTTAATGGACTGACTAAACAGAAGGAAAATGCTCTTTTTCACATTATTACAACAAAATTCCTCGGTTAGGCTTATGTATATATACTCTATCACAGATGAGTTGAAGCAACTTGACCAGAGTGGGTTATCTTCAGCTTGCAATTGCAATCTTGCAAATAAAAATTTAAGCATAGCTTAAGTGAGATCTCTAGGTCATGGTGAATTTGGTGTGTCCAAGTAGAGCTGGGTTGTGGCTTGACAGAAGGCAAGAGAAGGCAGAACAAAACGAACATGCCAAAGCTAAGGACAAAATAATACAACTCTTTTGAAGCTTAGCAACACTGTGCACATTTGCAATGAAGTTTCTTGCTACGTTCCGGTAGATTTTTAACTGAGTGGTGACAGAACTTGATGTCCATACTTATTTATTTTTTATGGCTCCTTTGTTTTTAACTCTAGCCCACATAGCAAGGTGACATTTTGGAACCAGTGTTTCCACTAACTCAAATCATGTAGCATCTTGTTTCTGAAGTAGCCATATCTATTTTAATGGAGGTATTTAACGGCTTAGCACCCTTCTCAGTAAAAATGACAGTGACAGAATAAGACCCTCATTCTGCACTATATCACTTAGAAACAGAAGACAAGAATAGGCCATAAAAGCAGGATTCATGTGAAGCTTTATCTAGTTTATCACCAAGGAAGGTGGCAGGAGTAAGCCATCAAACATTTCTAAAGAATACATTAGACTGGGAATAAAATAGTGGTTATTGGTAAAAACCAGGTAAGACTTTCAGCCTAGTTAAATACTAAACCATAAATATTAATACTTAATAAAATGTTGTCTAGGAAGACAATGAAGAGTTGCTTTCAAAGGGAGGAAAAGAAAGAGAACTGGTTGGTGTTTTTTACCAATCTTTATTCTTTACAATACAAGCAAAAATTAAAACATTTTCTCAGATCTTAATAGATCAAATTCTAATGTTTCGATCTCAGGGAAAATAAATCATAATTCAATATTAAAACAAACCCCCACACATAAACCAACAGAACACACAAGGTTTGTGGCTAAATTTTTGGAATCTGCAATGTAAACACAGCTCAGAGATAGATATTCTACTGTCTCATGAACTTTGCTTAAGGACAGTTCTGTGGTTGGAATTTTGTTTTGTTCTTTGATAGTTGTGTTTTTCACTTTCCTACATGGATTCTCTAGTGTCTGACAGGAATTTGTACTGCTGCTTTCCCCTCACTAGTCCTCAGTCTCTGATTTTCATAAGCTATGTTAGACCTTCGTAGTCTTGAGATCACTATCTCAACTGCAAAATTTAACTACAATGGGACAAACAATTAAAACATAACTGAGGTGGAGGAGAGGAAGACAGAAAATTACAGAAATTAACACACATACTGAGTGTGTTTCTCCTTTTCTTAAGCGTCTGAGTTATGTACTTGAGAGAAAGATTTAGAGCACTTATGCTGAATAGTAATTAACGCCCTAATTTACTTGGCAATCCTAGAAGCCTGAATTTCTTACGCAAAAAACGGAGTGAAGGAGGATGCTAGCAAATGGAGATTCAAGGTATTTACATCAATTATCCAGAATAAGAAGTGAAAATACTATCCCTTCACGCTCATCCTTCTTCACTGTCACAAAGGGCTTCAAACCTTGTTCTCTGTATATCTTGCAACTTCTTAATCAAATAATTATGGGCCTTAAAGTATACTCTGTTCAGTACACAATAATAATTAATTTCTTGATTAACATCTGTAATTTAGAAGGTTTCAAGGAGAAATGCTTTCAAAAGTAATATCTGATTAAGTAGGTAGCACAAGGTCACCACCATGGAAGAGATCCACCTTGAATCATCTAGAGGCTGAAGTGGACATTTATTCACAGCTTAATACACAAACATTAAAGCTAACATTTCCTCATTTATTACTGTATGTTTTATTATAAGTAAAAACAAATATAACATCTAAGACCTCTATTGCAACATGAGCTTTAAGGTTTTAAACACAACATCTCTATTAAGATACCTTTAAAGATGAAGCAAACTAGTGAAGGAGTATCAGCTGGACATGGAAATGTTTGGCTCGTGTAAATCAGTCCAATTTCATTTAACATATATCATTGTAAGCTTCTTTCAGCAGGTTTGTAAATCTGATTTTTGCTTTTCCTGACTGAGAAGAAAGAGCCCATCTTTAGAAAAATAAATCCACACACATAATTAAATTTAAAGGTTCAAGTACCAGTTGAGAAGAAGAATAAATCCACTACACCCAACCCTAACAAAAGAATGGTGGTCTGGATCATATACATTCACTTTATAAAAGACGAGGAGGCTCAACCTCGAGGATAATTCTTGGAAAGTCATCCCAGACCAAGGGGGAGATTGGACAACCCCAGCTGCAGCCAGCTGCTAATGAGGCAACTCCAAAGATGACCACCGGCCAAAACCTCATTTTAAAACCCCATGAACTGTGGTCAATCAAGCCATATTGGCCTCTCATTGGCTGCCAGCCAAATTCCTGGGTGTATTCGCGCTCAGTCCCCATGTGTTGCCTGGTCTGGTCGAGAGGTTGTGTCCCTGCCCATAACAGGGAGGTTGGACTAGATGATCTCTAAGGTCCCTTCCAGCCTATGCCATTCTATGATTCTATGACTCCCAGGCTGGTAAGCTAGTTCTGAGCTAGCCTAGGTTTCTAGCAGATTCTCTGAAATCTGCCTGGCAACTGCTGACTCACAGCTAGAGGGGAAAGCATCTGTCACACTGACTTTTTGTGATTTTACTACTTTCTTAATCCATATTAGTTTAAATAAAAGTAGTATCTTTCCCAAAAAATAAATAGCTAAAAAAAAGCTATTAAAAATGCCTAGTGAAAACTAATAGTTAAAAATTAGATACTGACTAAAGAAAAACTCACTACACAGACGTACCTCCGCATGCAAATTGTGTGTGCACCCTTAGAGTTGTGAAAAAATCTTGACAGACAATTGCTCATTAAAATCTGATAATTGTAATCAGAGTTCTTTGACTCCCTCTAATTGGTAACAACAGAACTAAAGTAATCTGTGCTTTTGGCATTCCATCTGTCTAACGCATCTCATAAGAATTAGAAAGCAATATATAGAAGAAAAAATGCTTTATTAGTTATAGAATTTAAAAGACATCAATTAACTTCTTTAAACCTCCCTTTTTTTTTCTTTAAAAGACAAGGCAATTTGTTTCCTTGATGTGTGAGCCATCATCAAATCTAAATTCACAGCAGGAACACTTCTGAAATAGCCTAAACTTATCATGAGGTTAATGAACCATTGCACTAGTCCGATCAAACCCATTTGTCAATGAATAAAATTGCTCATCTGCTATCTTGCAACATAATTTGGAATAAAACTGCCAAAACAAGAACTTATTTATGTTTCTCTTTAGCAAAGATTGCTCCTTCAGATTGTAAAATGTATGTATAATAGGACAATAATGTAAGGAGAGTTTATTATTTTGCAACAAAAGTCATATATTTAATCTGAACCAGTTTCTGGGTTTTGGAACATAGATGTTATGTGAGAGCAGAGCTGGACTTACAGTAACTCAAGTAGTTTCTGTTGTGAGACCTATCAAGACAATTTAATAAAGGATTGTTTATGGCTACCCAGAATATTCAGGGAAAATCAGAGCTGAAAATTTAAGCATAACAAGTCACTATTACCACGTTATCACGTTACTCTGTAATTGCTACACCCAAAGGTTCCAACTTTGGAATAGTCAGTGAGGGGAAGTCGCTGATAAATACTCATTGCATTAGTCACAAGATCTTTTCTGCTGCTAACAAGAAGACAGGAGCAATGAAAGTGAAGTGGGTGACATTTTCTGTTATGCAGTAAGAAATGGTACAGAGATCTAACCTTTGACATTGAGCTTGCAGATGTGAACAAGCAGTCTGGGAAACAAGTGGTCCAGGAGCTGAGTAATGACCATTTCATCCACAGGAATTGCTGCCCCCTTCAGTCACAGGTGAATGAGCAGTGGAAGTTTGGAGAGAAACCAACCAAATAAGTCATCTTAGACCTCTGGACCAGTAGAGGTCAACAAGGCAAAAATGAAGTGTAAGACACTTGCTGTGGAGCACGTTTTTAGATTAACTCATCTGAAGTTGGAGAAAATTTCAGGAAATTCTGCAAAACCTTTCCTGTCTCCTACAACATCTTATTGTAAACAGAACAACATTCACAGAACTGCTTAATTCTCCCAAAGGGACCAGAGCTACAAGATGTTAGATGCTGAGTGTGTGGGGTGACCCATCACATGGCTAGGGCAACCAGTGTGCCTATGGAAAATCCAGGTTTAAGTTTTATTTGTTTGTACGATGTCAAAAGCCTCCAATACCACCTGGATACTTGATTTTGTTTGTCTCCAGAAGCACCAGTGCTGTGGAGCAGAAGTAGAAAATCTTTAAAGGATAATAAGAAAGTAACCTACTGTTCAAAGACCACTAAGTGTAGGACAGTGTTTGCACTTACTGTCTACATACAACTTTTGATTTCCATGATTCACCATCATATGCTCGGTCATGGATGTAACTTGTGCCAGAATACAGGACATAGAAACTTCGTCCCAGAAAGTTATCCCAGCTTTTAGACTTACAACACTCTCTTTTACTCACTCTTCTTGCTTGAAGTTCTCGCTTTCAAAATTTCACTTTGCAGTTCTCACGATCATCAGTGATGTTTTCAATTAAAGCCAAGTTAAAAATTTTGAGTACATGTGATCCTAAGGCCTACAGCCACCTCATGGTTTCTCATGACAGGTGAGAAGATAAAAATGGAATGCCATGTTTCTGACACCATAATTCTTTGGTTTTCTTCCTTAACAATTTCTCATTCCTTCACAGATAGTACCCAAACTTTTTTTTTTCCTCTTATTTGTTCTGTCAAATATTTCTCTCCCTTACATGTATTATTTGAAATGTAGTTGTCCAGGGAAGAGTTTACATGGGAAAGCCTTGTGCCAGTTAATCAAGAAAATGAAGGCAGAAAGAGGACGAATACAGAAAAGCTGATATTGAACAGCTTCAAGGAATGGAATAGGTCTTCTTGAAAGGTTTCTGCTGGAGAAGGTCTTTTTTTTTTGCCAAAGTCATACAATGGTGTCTAGGACAGTCATGCACAGATGCAGTTGTATTGTGTATATCCAGTGTTACTCAGTACCTTTACAACTGGGCTGGATGTTTTGATGTGGAAATTCTCTATCAGACATTAGAAGGGAACTAATTGTAAATTAGAGTGAAATGCAACCCTATGTGAAGGACCCCTGTTCCATTTTTTAAATATATGCTTACAGTTTTAGATAATAAATCAAAGATTCCTAAACTAAAAATTCTCATTTTGGGAACACTATTTTGATTATTTGTTTTCTCTAAGCTCAGAATAAGAATCTGTTATAAAAATAAAACATATCACCTAAAACTTTTTCAGACATGCTATTGAGTGTATACTTGCCAGGGGATTAAAAAAAGACAAAATTAAAAATATAAAGGCAGCACAAATGTGAACAAATGATGCTCAGCATAGACAAAGAAATTCAGAAGTCGTAAAATTAAAAAAGGGTTGATTTAACCATGAACATCATGTGATTTTAGGAATCTGTTCTCGATCAAAATGTAGCATAACTTGTGGATGTATATATCTAGTATTGCTGATCATGAAGAATCTCTGGGAATTGACACTGAACTATTTTAAGTGTTAACCGTCTTTATTATTAAAAAAACATTTCTCATTTTCATCTTGACATTTCAACATTTACCGGTGGACCCTGTGGTATCTGGTGTTATGAAGCGGCTCTTAACAATGCATTACTTGTGCTTAATTGTCCTTGTAGATTGAGATAAGTCATCCTCTGAAAACCTTATTTACAGCTTGAAGACATTGATCAGCTGGAATCATTCATACTAAAGCTTGCAGAGAAAAATGAATAGGGCGAGTAAGGAAGTATTTTCTACTCTAAGGAGAAGAGTTGCTCTTGAAATAGTCAAGGATAGATTTTTTCAAAGCTATCTTCAGGAGTTACCTAACCAATTCAGCTGTAGATAGGTGGCTCTTTTTGGACCTCTTTGAAAATCCCAGTTAATTATCAGTGTTTGCAGTAGTCTTTGAACCTTCAAGATGTTCTGAAAACAGGGAAGTATGATGATAGTTTGCATTAAACACAGCTTGTAAATTATATAAATCACACTTTAAATTTCCGACTAGATTGGTCGTGTTCTGGGAGTTTTCCCTCTAGGATATATATAATCAGATTCAGTTACAACTCTGTACTGCATAACATAAACTTATTAAGCAGATCGTTGAAAACTACAAAACAAGAGACTCTGAAACTGCCCCTGAGGTAATCATCTAAGAGTCTCACCTTACTTTTAGCGTCATGTTTAAAACACACATTGTATCTGATGTCTCTGGGTGCTTCTGGTAAAACTAAATGATTGTACTTACAGGTAATTTAGGTGCTAATAATTCATGCCCTACCTAATAAAAGACCGAGGAGGAAAGAACTGTCCCAAATTGCTCCTGTTTCTAAAGTAAAAAACACCACAAGTTTCTGTTAACTAGCGACTCCCAGCTCTCTCAAGGTCTACGAGCTTCCAAACTGAGAGAGTCTAGTAATTTATAGAGCTTAAACTTACATGTCTGAGAAAAAAGAGAAAAGATTTTGCATAAATAGTTTATTTCAAGTAATTGCTATCCTAAAGCTAGTTTTAAAAGAGTACTTCTTGCTCCTCAATGCCACACAAATGAATATTTCTCCAGTCCTTCTCTTGACATCCTAGTTGCTGGTAGGGGCATTCATTCAGTAGTGTTTCGGAGGTGTTCTAGGTCCCTGGGGGCTAAACAACATTAGCTTTTTGACTTTATCAGTCCTGCAACAGAAATTCTGAAAAGAAGTTAACATTAGTAATTTGTGTGGAGCATCATAAAAATATTATAGAGCATCCAGAGTAGAGAGATAGAAATATATCTTTATAAGCAGCACTACAAGATCTCTAAAAGGCTTTAAAGGTTCCCATTATGCTAGACAAATACTAGCTATAGTAGGAAAACCACCTTGCCCCCAAAGTTCAGGATTCAAGAGGATTGTGTAGCCAAAGCGGGAAGAATAAAGGCACAGAGAGACAGTTATGACGGATGTAAAGGGCAGAAGCAATTTCTCCTCACATCCCGTCCCAAGCATCAATTGCTATCACTCCTCCAGCATTATCTCTACTTTGAAGTAAAATATTAAACAAAATTCACACTGAAAAAGAAAAAGTGAGAAGGAACAAACAATCTTTCTCTTCAGAGGTGTTTTCTTTGATAGCAAACTTACTCACTTTAAAAGCTTTTTCTGTTTTCTTCATATGTTAGAGGAAGCTGGTTGAGAAAGCCAGCCTATCTGGGACATAAAGCAATTACAGGTCTTTGATTATCACTTAATGTGAAAGTTTCTTAATGTGATGTTTAATAAATATAGTCTGTTTCCCATGCAAAAACAACATTTAGTTAATATCTTTTAGCACCATTTTATTTCTGAAAACTATAAAGCTCTTGTGCTGGATTCCAACCTGAGGGCTTTCCAACACAGCAATCACCCTTTATTTTACATATGCTTCCCTAGATATTCTCACAATACAATTTCTGTACCACCTGCACTTATATTCTAGAACCTACACTGCCGATTTATATGTCTAGGAGCTATAAGACTTACAGACATGGCTAGTTCTTGCATACGGATGTACACTACGCATGTAGTGAAAGAGCCATTTGGGCTTCTGTGACTTATCATTTATAACAACACTGGCTTCCATATATAAACCACTCGCTATTGCAGAGGTTTGCACTAGGATGCTGCTTAGTGCAAACACCTGCATTTAAGTACTTTGTACAAAATATAGGGAAAAGTAGTGGTTAAGTCAGATCTTTCTCCACAGAGAGATTGTTACTAAAAATGTTTTAAGATGCTATGGTAAAGTATTTCCTAGAAAGTTATTATTTTTGCTGACTGCATAATAGTAGCACTCTGTGGTTCAACTTGTGCATATTTAAATTCCTAATACTCTGCCCATATACATTATGAGCATAATTGCTCTGTCTTTCTTACAGGATTTTTAGTTTAAATACAAAGGATAGTTAATCCTGCAAACTACCTATCACAAATGTATTACCCACACTATTTTTTTTCTTTTGTCTTTAGTTGCTTAAATTATGACGATTAGTTAAAGAATTATAGTTGTCCTATCACTTTTTTTGTCCTAAAATTGGATGACAGGTAGAAGTTATTTTCCTGTTACTGAAATTTGGAGAAAAGCTGGGCTTGCTACCATGAAGAAAAATTATCCATGTCCTAGTCATTAAGAGACTAAAGTAATTCTCAAGGAAACTGACCAAATCACCAGTTCATATCCATATCGTTCTCATTTAGGTTTCTTAGTCCACATCTCATTGGACATCTATCTACACAGTGCTCTTTCAGAACTCTGTATCACCACAAACACACACCTAGCAAAGTGTAAATGGAGTAATTCCAGTGTAATTAGATAAATACTTTTCATCCAGCTTAAGTTAAACAAACAAACAAAAGAAAAAAGTGCACTTACAGTAGAAGAAGTTTCACTTGTTTGTATTTATACATAAGCTACAACTCCTCTCAACCCTTCGTTACTCTCACCTTTAATAGGAAATTCTTGGGTTTCTGTTACAGAAACATCTACACAGTGGCAAATTGCCGACAGGCACTCTGTTCTACTCTGCATTCATCACAACAGGGGAAATTCCTGGCTCCACAGAAGTCAAGGAAGAGGATGTGGGAATTTCAGCACCCTGTGGTTCAGAGTAATTTTGCTGACTTCATTGTAGTGTTGTTTCACACACTAATGTTTGCAAAAAAAAGTCAGTTTTTTGAGTGATGCTGGCAAAAGAGGCAACAAAAATTTTTTAAATTACTGTGCTAAAAAATCTTTGTATTGTAAAGAAATGTTTACTTATAAAATATTTTATCTTATCCTATTTAGCAGGGAACGTAAGAATAGAGAATAAAGTTATAGAATAACAGGAAGTGATAATACATTTCTAAGCATAGGTAGCTTTGACTGGATGGTTTGATGATATAAAACACAGTGGTGTTAATTATATTTTTTCCCAAAAATTACATTTACAATCCATGTATAGAAACAAAACAGAAGTCGAATGCTAGCTAAGGAACTTTGCTTGTGCATTTCTGTGTCACCTTGGTCACTACTTAGGTTTAGCTCAACTACATTCTCTGGATTGCTTGTCTTCCTTAAGTGGAGCTTGTGAAAGAAGTGGAACAGAAATATTTATCACAAGCAAATGTCTGAGTTATTTCCCTGCTTTCACTTTGTAAATGTTTTATGGTCATATCATTCTGTTTTCAAAATAATTTCAATATCTTGGACATCTCTTGATAATAGAATTCGGTATATAAAAAGCCCACTCTTTTTCCCGTATAAGAGGATGTAAATCTTAATTTGCTGTGTCCTCTCTGGAAGGTATTCTTCCAGGAGGCTGAGTTCTTGTGTTGTCCTACAAGTCCAAATTACATTTTACTCTTTGATATATTGCACTGGCCAAGACTGCTCTGCTTGCTTTATTGATCTTTTTTTTTATAATTATCAGCATCAAGTAGATTTTACATATATGACTGCTTGTAACAACTGTGAGCAAGTATTTCTTCAACTTGAAGAGAATATAAATCTAACCAGATTCTTAATCTCAACTGTAGAGCTGTGCTGTTGTAATACTATAATAGATGTTCTGGTTGGTGATCTGTAGAGAGTTAAGAAATGTAGAAGCTGTATATAGAATATCTCGAGAGGAAAAAAGTGTGTTTTTTTCTTGAACATCAGAAAAATTAAGTAATATCTTTGGTATAGGCACAGGATTTGCTATTTGGCACTTGGATAAAAAGACTATTATCAATAAACAAATATTCATAGGTAGGAAAAAGGTCCATGGGAGTTATAAATAGAGACACAGGAATTTCTTTTCTTATTTTTCTCACCTTGGTTCTTGATGTGCTGGAGCAGCAACAATCAGCCAGTACTGTTCCAGTTACAGGACCAGGGATGTTAATTTATTACCTTGGAAGTCAGTTCTCAACCATTTCCAGATTCTTCCTGGAGGAACTGGCAGGCAATATTGCGGTGAAGCAAAATAGTGGTGGTGAAAGCAATGAAATAATTTCATTTATGATCTGTCTTATGAATTTAATAGATAGAAAAGGCTCAGGTAACCAAGCATCTTCCTGCCCGCATCATGCATTTTCTTCATGCTTAAGAGGCATTGCTGGTAGTCAGGTAGCCACCAGAAAATCAGGTCATCAGATAGCAATGATCATCATAGAACCATAGAATATTTAATGTTGGAAGGGGCCTTAGACATCATCTAATCTAACCTCCCTGCCATTGGTAGGGATACCCTTAAATAGACCAGGTTACTCAATGTCTCGTCCAACTTGGCCTTGAACATCTCCAGGGAGGGGGCATCTGCAACTTCTCCGGGCAATCTATTCCAGAGTCTTGTCATGTTTATACCGAAGAGTTTCTTCCTAAGGTCCAATCTAAATCTATTCTCCTTCAATTTAAATCCATTTCCTCTTGTCCTATCAGTGGACACTCTTGTAGAAAGTCCCTCTCCAGCCTTCCTGTATGTTCCCTTCAGGTGTTGGAAGGCAGCTGTTAGGTCCCCCCGAAGTCTTCTCTTTTCAAGACTGAACAATCCCAGCTCCCGCAGCCTGTC
>NW_009692694.1:28603-30827 GCF_000703405.1 Apaloderma vittatum
GCAGAGCAAAGGGGGAGAATCCCCTCTCCTGCCCTGCTGGCCACACTCCTCTGGATGCAGCCCAGGACAGGGTTGGCTTCTGGGCTGCAGGAGCACCCTGCTGGCTCATGTTGAGCTTCTCTTCTCTCAACACCCCCAAGTCCTTCTCTTCAGGGCTACTCTCAACCCACTCTGGGCCCAGTTTATATTTGTACCTGGAGTTGGCCCCACATGGATGCAGGACCTCGCACTTTGACTTGTTGAAGCTCATGCAGTTTGCACTGGCACATTTCTCAAGCCTATCAAGGTCCCTCTGGATGGCCTCCCTTCCCTCAAGTGAGTCCACAGCACCACACAGCTTGGTGTTGTAGGCAAACTTGCCAACTTGTCCATGTCACTGACAGCACTGGACCCAGAATAGACCCCTGAGGAACTCCACTTGTCACTGGTCTCCACGTGGACATCGAGCCATTGACTGCAACTCTTTGAGTGTGGCCTTCTAGCTGGTTTCTTATCCACCGAGTGGTCCATCCGTCAAGTCCATGTCTCTCCATCTTAGAGATAAGAATGTCAAATGCCTTGCACAAGCCCAGCTCTTCCCATATCAATCAACGCTGTAGCTCTGTCGTAGAAAGCCACCAAATTTTTCAGGCATGATTTGCCCTTAGTGAAGCCATGTTGGCTATCACCAATCACCTTGTTATATTTATTGTGCCTTAATACAGCTGCCAGGAGGATCTGCTCAATGATTTTACCTGGCACAGAGGTGAGACTGACTGATGTGTAGTTCCCTGGGTTTTCTTTGCTTCCATTTTTAAAAATGGGGGTTATGTTTCCCTTTTTCCAATCTGTGGGAACTTCACCAGACTGCCACAACTTCTCAGATATGATGGCTAGTGGCCTAGCAACTTCAGCCACTAGTTCCTTCAGGATCCCTGGGTGTACCTCATCAGGTCCCATGGACTCGTGCACCTTCAGGTTCTCTAGGTGTTCCTGAACCTGACCTCCTCCTGCTCTGAGATCATCAATTGATTATGAATTTGACCTGTCTAAGAACATCTACAGAAGCTATGATACAGTCTTTCTCTGGAATCATCTAGTCCTTCTTCCAATTCTGATGCTTTCTGAAAAAGAAAATGCAATATGAAAAAAAGGAGCAAATTGTGAATCTTATGATGGATGTCAGACTAAAGAAATAAATTTCTTTGACAATGGCATAAAAAGTACTTCATAGTGTAATAATGATGCATGTACTCTGTGATAACACAGATGGAAGAAGCATCATTTTGAGTTATGAGTTCTTAATTTTGAAATGAGAATAACACCGTCCAGTCATATCTTATCTGGATTCAAACCAGCAATCCACAGAAGACAGCTTCTACCATAAGCAATTATTAATTCCCTTAGCCATGTAGTTTCACTCTAGAAGATTTATCTAAAATGAAAACCTCGCTTGTGCTAAATTTCTGTGTTTTAAGCAAAATGGAGGTATTACTAAACCATGTTCTTTTTTAATAATACAAATTACATTTCCTTCAAGCCAGAGTTTTAACAGAAAGACAAAGTATTTTGAAATGAAAGTGGTTTGTTTATGAATATCTAATGGATATTTGGTATAGATAGAATCTAATTTGTATTGGCCTTTAGGTTTTATAAAGTTTCCCTGATTATTTATTATTAAACTAACTCCACTGATAAGGAGGTTTCACACTGAGATGTAAAAAGAAGAGCTCCTGATTAAGGGCGTACTGCAAACAATACTTTTGCCTTATAGCTATTTTATGGCTCACCTGTGGTTATGGAGATTTTTCTGCTTTTCTACTGAAGTATTTTGCAAAAGGCTTCACTATATTGCTCGTTGAGTTAATGGGCTTGCTTACTCATCATGGTTTGGAGAACAACAAAGGAAACTGCATGTGTCCCAATTTATACTGCAAATGGAACAAATGTCTTCTGTAAGTATAAAGGGATGATTTCTTTTAAAGAACAAAGCCCTTTGAAACCAATTAATAATTGACCTACATAGTAATGCACACATCTCCATGTTCCCTCCTTCTTTTCATGGAAGTGATTTTTCAGTAGCAGAAAAGGAGTAAATAAGCATGTGTAAACATCCACTTCTACAACAAAGATTTTGAGGTTAAATATGAAAGCATTTTTGCACCATTTCCATAAAATTAGGCCTATTTTGTCTTTATAACCTGCTACAATACTGAACAAAACAGGCTGCAACAAATCTTTCCCT
>NW_009692694.1:30858-84894 GCF_000703405.1 Apaloderma vittatum
CTTCCTTGGTATCTTTGTGCAATGTACAATGACCAATGAGAACTTGAAAGCACAGAAACAGAACCTTTCATTCTAAAGATCCAAATCCCCAAATCATTTGTGTAGCTGGAAGCATTTTCGATCTATGATTCTTCAACACACAGCCAGGAGAGTTGTATGGAGGCTCATGGGGAACCGCATTGCACTTGCACAACATTTTGTTTGTTGCAACGTCCTTATATCATCACCATCCCTGCTTATAACTCCTGATGTGTATCATTACTGTTCTTGCTTACAACCCCTCATGCGAGAAAAGAAACTTAGAAATATGAATTATGGATTTAATAAAACATGGTATGTATACTGGGACAGAAGCAGTGTCTTAAAGAGATAGCAACTGTGTTAGCTGGTTTAATAGTTGCACAGTGAAGGAAACAGAAGCAAGAGGGGCCCAACACTTCACTGAGAGTGTACTGTGAAAGAGCAGTAAATGAAAAGATTTTGGCAAACAGGTGAGCTCTGTACAGTCGCTAAAAATAAGATTATTCTCACAGCTTAATATGAAATGTGAGGTTTCGTGTTGATGTCGCCTTGTAATCACCTGAAACTCATGAGCTGATGTCCTGGTTTCAGCTGGAAGTAACCACTGGATGGCTGGAAATACACCCGGTGCAACTTCCCCGAACACTGTCCTGGGCCTTGAAAAACAATTTTGTGGCAACGTGATACCACAGAGAGAGTTATATTGGACAACGTAATTCATTTTCAAAACAACCTCATAGATATCTGTGCCAAGAACATGACGTTGAGTGGATGTATCACATCCCCTGTCATGCAGTAGCCTCCAGAAAAATCAAACAATTCAATGGACTGTTAAAGAGTACACTGAGAGCAATGGGTGGTGAGATCTTCAAAAAATTGAGACAAACTTTAGCAAAAGCCATGGGGTTAGTCAACATTAGAGGATTTACTGGTTGGATTGGCCCTGCCCAGTCAAAACTTTTACAAATTGTAGGATAAAAGTAAAGGGATGAAGTCTCCATACTGCACATAAAAAATATGCTGGAGAGTCCATGTTTTTCCTGCCTGACTCGAAGACAAACCCATTTGTGGGATCGCTTTTCTCAAGGACCTCAGTGTACTTGGTGAGTGAGAAGGGAGGATGGGGAAGTCCAATGTGTACCTCAAAGGGATTTGATTTCAGGTGAGAGTAGCCAAAGAACTGAACTGTATTCTGTTTATGGTTGTATAACACTGTATATCAATACTTCTATGGCAGCAATATACCACATCAAGAGTATTACAGTAAAAATCACCCAGATTAAAGAAGAATGAACTTTGATGAAACCAAGCAAAGTGCAATGATGACAGAACTGGACAAGCACAGAGATGATGAAACCTGAATTGACTTCAGCACACAACACTCCAACACAACACACCATCTTTCTTGCCCTGAAAGGTTGTTGTGACAGATGCTGGTTTCAGCTGCGACATAGCTAATTTTCTTCCTAGTAGCTGGTATAGTGTTGTCTTTTGGATTTCATACGAGAATAATGTTGATAACACACTGATGTTTTAGTTGCTAAGTGGTGTTTATATAAGTCAAGGACTTTTCAGCTTCTTGTGCCCTGCCAGGGACACAAGAAGTCAGAAGGGTACACAGCCAAGACAGCTCAACCTGAAACCAAGGTCAAGCATTCACATGACAAAGCAAGTTGATCAAGAAAAATGACTATACTGTAACACTGTGACTACAAAGTCACAAAAATTAAAAACCAAGCCAGGATTAACGTCACTTCTCAAAATACTGCAGATGAGAAACACCACAGAATAATCGTGGCATATTTCTGCATTGACAGGAATATCTTAAGGCTAGAACCTTAAAGAAAGGTGCTAACAATCAGATTCACAAAGTTCTGTGACAACTGTCCAATATGAAAATAGGAGGACAACATTTTAATTACTTTCAGAAGAGAGGTTATTACACTTATGGATGAGATCACACAATATACTTGGAAGAAATAACAGGCAACTAGTCTCAGTGATCTAGTTCCTTTGAAAAATAAAGAAGCTTCTATTTTCCACCAACAGTCCTTTGATCCAAAATTTATCTCCCTCTGCCTGTTCTACTCCGACTGGGTCTGACTGGATGCTTTTGGTATTAAATCTCATCAACAATTTCACACTATCTTTGTGCTGCTTTCAGGCACCTGTTAAATGATTGACTCAAAAATAAACCTGTTATACAGTCCAGAGATTTACAGATGAATGTAATTAAGAAGACGTGTCCATTCACAAGTAAATGGAAATTTTTTTTGTTGGCACTATAGGCAGAACAACCGAATCAGTATTTTTAGCATTATATGTAAAGATGTGAAAACTGATACAGCCCTTGTACGAGATAATCTCAAAGAATTGAAATGGGACTGTAGAAATCTATGCTCTTTGTTCTGCCCATTTGTAGAGGTGACTACCCACAGTATAAACCACTGCTTTCTTCTCAACTTTCCTCTCCTTTTGCTGATAACATTCTTTGTTCAGTAAATGGGGCCATGTTTAACAATTAGGCTGCATGCTTCCCTCTATTTCAAAGGGATGCAGAACTGCCAGCTTTGTATTTGCATTATATAGCCTTCAAATACAATTTTTGGATCACTGCACCCTGAGCTTATTTGCACTTTGAACAATTGTCTTCTTATTTATCCTTCCTAATATTATCTGTAAATTATTCTTTTGACTTTTTGTGTTATATGAAACCATTACTCACTGTCAATGATCTCTACCTTACTCAAATGCATTCTCAGACATTTGCTGCTCTGTCTCTGTGCAACTCTCTTCTACACCGGATTATTTTAAAAAATAAATAATAGTATTTTCCATTTACGTATCAAGTTACATAATGCCTATATATGGCTATGTCTGTATCAGTTGCAGAGGTAAAATGCAACAATTATTACACAGACTGCAACAATGCTGTTTAGTAGCTCAGAGCGGCTGTTTTCAACCTGCAGACTCTGTGGGTTACCTCCGCTCACAAAAGTTGACTAAGAAAAACTAGTGCATTTTCTAAGCTATTTTCTCTATACAGAAGTACATGTCAGCACTGGTGTTTTCTTAGATATAAAAATTAGATTAAAAAGTCCACTACTACTGGTTTAACATAAAAAGTAAAAAGAAAATACTCATTAAGTAGTAACTGAAGGAAGATGCTTGTGTAGGCCAATGGAAGTTGAATAAAATTTCAGTGAATACTAAACCTGCTCTGTGAGCAAGCAGTAAAGGATCTCTGAAGTCTGAACTGTTCTAAAAATTACATTTGCAATTCTTCCAGAAGACTCTGCCACCAGCAGAAATATGCCTCATAATACCCTTCTTTGCCAGCTGTAATTCCTGTATGAGAAGACAAAATCATTTTAGGTTATGTCCCTAAAAATCCTTCCAAAATGAAGATTATCTGGAAGGTTTTTCGAAAGAGAAATGAAGTGAGTTTTTGTGTTCTCATCCTCCACAATAGCAGAGTTATATATATATATGTAATGCTATATAAACCATTAAAACATAGGTGTAAATTACTGACTAGGTTAAAGTTAATACTGAAAACTCCTAGTTGACTAAGTCAAAGTTAATACTCCAAGTTCATACCTCCAGTTAATATTTTTAACTAATAAGATGACTTGCATTACATACTCTCCATTCTCCCATTCTGAGATAGTTAATGGGAAAGTATGAAAGTGGTAGGATAGGCATGAAAACTATTCAGCCAGGGGAATCCAGGACTTCACACACAACTGATGTTACATAAGCTAGACTCACGACTCCAGACAAAAAGAGCAAGAGATGCCGTCTATTTGATTTAGGAATTGTGCCCATTTTATGCCGCTTTGCATTTTCCTTTCTCTTTGCAAACATAGGAACACATGAAAATATGTCTTTCCAGTAACACCTGATAATGAAACTGTAAAGTAACTATATACTACTAGTATTATTGCAGCTGTTTTCTTGGATTTCTTTAAAATTGCTCAGCAGAAACAGTCACTGATGAATACATCAAATCTAGTACATTTTAATAAAACCTACTAAGTCCTACAAGCCCAACTAAGATATTTCAAAGCATATTTTCTTAAAAATGTGTGGGGTTTTAAAATCTCAGAGGGAAAAATCAGCATCCTGTGTTGTGGCCGTTGCTATGGTAACTATACTTTTTACTTTTATTCAATAACAGTGTGAACTAGCTCTTAAGCCTGTGCAGCAACATGACCTGCTGAAGACTAAATTGTTATGTTTCTACATACTTATGCACACTTTCTTTTTTTTGGTACATTTTTGCCCCTCAAGAATAAACGTAGTTTAACATAAAAGTAAAGATTTTGACCATCTGAGTCCTTTCCATTACTTGCTGTGCCTCTCAATTTGTCATTCACAGAAATATGAGGTAGACGGTTATGCATAAGTAGAGGGCTCTTCATCAATCTGAAATTTTCATCTTTTTTTTAAAATAACAGTAGGTAAAGCTTGATTTTCCAGCATAGCAAAGTTCACTTGCATTCAAATCTATTTTTCTCAAAGATTAAAAAAATCCAGACTGAAGCACAGCTAGATGCATAAAGGCATTTTTTAAAATGTTGACTAGCAAACCAAATATTCTTATATTTTTTGTCTCACAGCAACACATAAAATCTCCATCTGAGTTGGCTACACTGAACACTATGTGCACAGGTGGAAGAAGCAGAGCCTGTAGGAAAAAACCAGAACTGTATAACTTCAAATCTTATTTTTCATTTGCTTACCCTTCAGTAGCTAGAGGAATGGATGAGAATGAGCACCAACCGAGATAGAGTTGTTTACAGGTACTGGGGAAATGAGCAGATAAGTGAAAGACCACAAAATTGCAGAAAAGCATGGGCTTGGATGGTCTTGAGTCTCTTCTCCAGAATTCTTTACCGCCTTGTAAAACTATCACTTTGTGGGATATGTGAGATATGCTAAAGCAAATAGATGTGGTATTTCAGTTCACACTAGAGAGAGGAAATAGGAAGAAAAGAGTTTGGGAATACTGCAGAAATACATCTGCTACTCTGGTGAAGATGCACTCTGCTAGCTGACACCTTCTAATAACTCACGGTGCCATTGCCAGTGCTCATAATGGGAATTTTTACAGTTTTAAAGTCTTGAGGATGTTTTGCATGAAAACAAGTGGAAGTGTGATGACAACAGTCAAATGTCTTATTTAATCAATTAAAATCTACCCCCCAAAATCTTTATATACTCTGACCAACAGAAGAGGGAATCAAGTGATGTAACTTCATCTATGTTATGGACTTCTCCGTATGAACTGTGATGTCCATCCTGATCAGTGGAGAGAAAGGTAGCACTTTCAAGACACAATTTATCTGACTTCAAGATTATGTAATTTGCACACTAGTCTCCATAAGGAGAGTATGACTTCATGTTTACATTATGGGATACTACAGTAGTTTAGATAAATGCCACCCATAGGTAGCAGGATTTTGAAAAGAGGATGAATCCCAGATCTTCAGTCCAGAGTCCAAGGAAATGACAGACTGGGACCCAGGAACTTGAAAATGAGATGTGGTTTTACAAAATAAAGCAAGTTGAAATCTGAGCTTTTATGACTTACCAAATTCAGAGTATTTGTCTAACTTTCTCTGAGTTTTCTACATTGAGTCATCAATTAATGATAATATTTGCCAAAAACATGTTGACTTTTTCTAACTACACAACCTCTTGAGAATGTTCCTTGGAATTTAAAGTATAAGAATAACACTATCTTACAATACAGTAACTTTTAATGTCTTTTCTTTTTCCTGTTGAAGGGGAGGGATGTTTTGGTTTAAGTTTTAGCTTCTGGGGAAAGTTTATCTTGAAGAAATATTCCACTGAGGGGTAGAAAATGTAATCCTCAGTCATGGATTCTCTGGAATCATCCAAGGAAAACCATTATAAACTTCAAATATCTAGAATTCTTTCATAGTCTATGTAGAAGGATGAGTAGTTTGAATTTTATCAGCAAGGACTTTCTAGGGCTTCCAAGAACTTTGTTTCTATTTCTCTAGCACTTTTTTGAAGAGGACAAATGAGTACAGGTTGGTAATCAAATCTCTGTCTGGGGGAGGAATTGAGCAAGCAGCAGCTTCTGATGCTGACATGGTTAGTGAGACACTTTTCAGTCCCAAATGCCTGTAATATGTAGTCTCATCCCAGAGCTGACAAAAAAAACCCAAACACTCAGAAGACATTCTCATTTCCTGCCTGCAAACCATTGTTAAAGCTTTACCTTCTCTCACACTTCTGAAACACGTGATGTATGTCTGTTGAACTGGTCAGTCAAGCCAGGACTACACAGAATGTTCCCATATAGACTATGCTCATAACACAAATTCTTGATCTATTGTACTACTTATGAGGATGTCATCATTTGATCAAAAGGGTTCCAAATCCTCAATATTTCAGAGCCTGTCTCCCACAGACATCAGTACTGTAGATAGTACAGTAGTGGGTGTCTGAATACTTCCGAGGATTTTGCTCCAATCAGCTGTGATTGACTCTGGATCTAATCGCCTATATTTGGACAAAAACATTAAAAGTTGGAACTTCCTTAGTAAAAAACAGAGTGTCAAAATATCATAGATAATGCTGAATGTAAAACTAAGTCCTGTGTGTTTTCTCATAGCTGTACTGACCTTAAAAGGCTAGCAAGGGCACAACTACCCTTTGCTCAACAAAACAAAAAAATTTGACATACAAAGGGTATATAAAATAAAGCTGTCACAATACGTTGAGCCTTCTGACCATGGATATTTTGTGCTAGATGCAATGAAAATCTGACACACTAGTCTACCATCACCACCTTCATCATTAAGTACCCAGCATGGAAAGAAAACTGGCTGGGACATCTGGGGTTCCATGCAGATCCTGTTGAAGAACCCAAAGTTTGCAAAGTCATCCATTGTCCTTATCTTGAAGCATTTAAATTCCTAAAAGACTTAATCAGAAATTGAAAGAGAGATTTTTAGGTCTTCACCATTCTTGTGCCTAAAACCTGCTTTGTATTTGATCGTGCACTCAGGCCCTGAGCCAACAAAGTGTCAGTGAAGCTCCTCTGAGGTTCAAAGACACACACATGCCTGACTGATTTTGTGGAGCAGTAACAGAACACCTTAACAAAGCAGTAAGATGATGGTGCTTCTTGGCACCTGCTGGTCTTGGACCCAATGGTAGTCTGTGAATACTAAGCCTAAAACATTTTAATTTACACCAGAACAGCATCAATGATCTTTTACAACTGGAATCACAGGACAGAAAAGAGGAGATGGAGAGGTGAGGACTTTCCTGAGACTTTGTAATATATATTTGGTGTATAATATTTCAGATTATTGTATATTGAATTGCTTTTTTTTTTGCTGCAGGGCCTGTTAAGAGGAGGACTATATTCATTGCAACATTGCTTAAACATTCTATATATTGGATTCTATAGGAGAAATGTTATTTCTATTTTCATACACAATTTTTACAGTGTAATAATGACGTGATGAACTTTGTAGAACATTTAAATGTTAGCTCACTGGTTCAGGAAGACTGAGATCTGAATGCCTAGGAATTTCTCTTAATTGGACAGGTGTCTTATAAAATAGCCAAATGTCTTTTGATTGAATCTGACTTAAGCATTGACAGTTATTCAGAAATAAAAGACAATATGTAATCTTAGGAAAGTAACAGCATAACAAGTTTAATAATAGATTATAATACTCTTGTAGTTCTTTGCCAGTAAATAAATGACAAGACTCTGGGAGTGGAACAATCAGAATTGCTGAAGACGGGACTGCCTGATCCCACACATTTACTCTGAATTTGGGCATAATTTTCAAAAGAAAAAGTCATGGTTTTGCAAATTACTCCTGGTGCAAATTCCTCAGCGTATCTTCACTTTCATTGCCTTGGAACATAGAGAAGCTTCGTTTCCACGGTCAGCATTTTATTATAGGTATTGTAGTCCATAATTTAAAACTATACCAATTTGTGGTTTAAATTCCAAAGAATATCCTGTACACAGAATGGTCCATATGCTTGGTAACATCAACAAGGGTTGATGGTAATGCCTAGGAAAATCTTTCCACAGTGAGAAATGTCCTGTTTCTAACAGAATTTTAAAATATTTCAGAAATAGGACTAATATCTATAAGCAAGCATTACACACATCCTGGTTTTGAAGAAACCAGGAATTTGTGAGCTAAAGTATTTGCCTTCCATAATGCTACATCTACATTTGTAGATGTGTTTGTAGATGCAGATGTAACTTTCTTTGTTGCTAATCCCATTTCTCCTGCTTTTTTCCCCAAGTAATTTAAGTGAGTTTATTTCAAGTAATTTATTAATTAATTTCTTATTGCTTGGTATTGGGTATTTTTCTGTCCCCAACTTTTCAAAGCAGCTTTATTCCAAGTAAACTCTGACCTTGAAAATTACATGGTATCAGCTATATGAGTATTTTTAGGATTTCAAAGACTTTTCTTGTCCAAAGTTGGGCTAAATTATGATGGTGATGGTGTGATCTGAAATATCTTCCAAGAAACCTCATAGTGGATCAGTTGAATTATTTCTTTTAAGTAGTTTACTCAACATTTGCTTTTATTTCAACCATTTCCTTTTATTTTTTTTTAAATTATGCTACCACAATTTAGCATAGCCATTGGGGTCGTAATTTCAACTTTCTTCTGCTGAAAACACCCAGACAATGTATTTAGAAAATGTCAAATATTTTTCAATCATATTTCAGTAAAACAAGTAATGAGAAAGGAAACTTTACTCTAGATAGTTAAATTTTTGACCAACTGGAGTTTTATAGTGAGGAGAGTTAAAAAATCTCCTAGCTGTTGCTAAAAGGAAATAGGAAAAGGAGAAAAGGAAAGTGTTTACTGAAGGAAGAGCAGTCTTTCAATTTAGAAATGAGCACAGAATCATCTTGGTTACATGTATAGTTTCCAGTTAGCAAATCACAGTTATATAAAGTCTATTTGAACATATAGGTATGTACGAGATACTATTACTGTTTTTCAGTAATTGACATTACTTCATTTCCCTCTCTTTAATCAATTGCATTGTGTTCTCTGTTAAGGAAAATACATTTTTCTTTACTGTCTTCTGATAATTCCTTAATTTAAGGCCCCCATTGCTTCTGTTCCCTGTGGTTTGAATTCAGGGACAGTGTTGTGAGCAGTAGGGTCCTGTAGCTATTTTATGCAGCATTCATCCAGATATTTGCAAAATAAATATTACTCGGGGGCAAAATAAGGAGGGGGCACCATCAAGAAGCAAGGTGTAACATGTAGAGTGGTGTCCCAGTGGTGTGCTGTCTTGATGCAACTGCTTCTAGGATGATTTGTAAGAGGTAGAGTGTTTTACATAAACCATTTCCTCTTCTCAGAAAACCATTATAATTTCCATTCTCTATATTTTCACATGCCACTTTCACCATGACAGTATCTTAACATCTTCCCACAGTGCATGAAAGAATATGAGCAACATCTGTCGTAGGTGGTTTGTTCTTTGTCTCATCTTCTCCCTGGAGAGAGAGCTGTGTATGTAGTGGATAGGGATATAAATAATAGATTATTCCTCTCCACAGTCAAACAAGAGGGGAAAAAAAAAAAAGTTTGTTCCAGACTGATATTTGTTTTTTTGTTTTTCCTAAACAAAAAGTTAAAAGCCAAGTCAATGGCATATGAAACTTTCTAAGGAAATACATTAGCTTCATGGAATAGACAAAAGAAATGGGAAATGGAAGGTTAGAATTATAAAACATTGCTGGAGGAGAAGCTGGAAAAAGGAAGACCTCTTCACATCTAGCTACTCAATGATTGTAATAGCTCACAACATGACATACTCAAGTCATTGAATATCTGGGTTCCGGATGGATTAAAGCACTGTTCAGGGCAAAATAGAGCAGCCTTAATACGAGGAATTGAAATGTCCCAGCCTGCCAGAGTCTTCTCCTTGGTGTTTATGGCAATTTCCTAAGACAGGATATCCTCTTTTCTTGTGGTTTTACAGAGAATGACTCTTTTACTTTCCATCCAAAATATATGACAACATTGAGTAATGCATTAATAATCTCAATATTACTAGAATCATAGTCATTCCAGGGGATATTATATGCCATTCCAGAAGAAAATTATATTTAGAGAGGATTATTACATTTTTAGGTAAATCCTATTTATCTCCTACCTTTTGGCTTATTCTTCAAGAGTACTTGCATGATTGTGATTTTTTCTAAGTAGTTGTTTACTACTAAATAGTAACTTAAACTATTTTTCAAGTTGTATTGTTATGTATGGTTATTATAAATCTTCTGGCTCTAAATCAAAGATTCTCTTCACAGGGTGAATTCTTCCTAGGAGGGATTTTAATGCCAGAGCAGATCAGCCACGATATAATTAGAACACCTTGGTATTCCCATAAGTTGCACTGTGCTTTACCTCTAGCCAAGTGACACTCTGAAGTGTAGGAAATAAATAACTCTTTTTGTTAAAAACAAGTAGTTCTGTGAGCAGAGGCAGCAATGAAACCTCATTCTTTCTGATGGACCACACTATACCTTTACTTATTACTTTCTTGCCTCCAACAACAACAACCTTAGCTCTGCCCTGCAGCCCTTGGATAGCCCCGTCACATCAGCAGCAGAGGAACAACAACATAGTAATAAGACTGAGGCTAGTTGGGAGCTCTTCATGTGCTCATTGCCCACAAGGACTGCCAAACAGAATATTTATCAGCTGAGCTCTTTCTGTTTGTTCCTAGTCAATTTGAGCCTGTTTCTTCTTCCTGACTGCTGAGATTCACATGAATTTAATTTTACCTTAAATAACAGTGTTTCTGTCAAATTTGGTTGAAAGTGACCAGAGTACTAAAATCTTTTTGGAGTCAGGAGCACTAATAGACAGGCAAATTCAACTGAATTCCTTTTACCTGCCTAGTAAAAAAGTCTATAAAGGGAAATAAATTTGACTAAATCACTTCCAATCTCATCTATGTTTAAAAAATAAATTTGTTGCTAGATGTCAGGATGTCAGGTGCTTATTAGCAGCACTGGTGGCTCTAAGTTCTGGGGTTCTGATTTTTTACTAATATCATTTGAGTCCTCGAAACATCTTTTATTAAATTCAGCTTTCACTTTAGCTAGTTTAAAATGACAGATATCAAAGGCCGCTGTCCTGATATAGTAAAGAAAAAACAACTTAACACTCTGTAGTTCCTAATATTGATGTTCATTTTTCAGGTCTTCTGGTCACTTCCTCTCTGACCCTTAATGAGTCACTAGAAGATCTGAAGTAGGATGACATTCTATTTTAAAAATTAAAAAAAAAAAAAAGAGAGAAGAAAAAAGAAAGAAAGAAAAAAAAAAAGAATCAAATTACTATATCTATCCATAACTACCTTCCAAAATACCCACAGCTCAGATCCTGACAACAAGATAAATACAGCATTCCTGTTGAAATGGGAAGCAAGGCTACATTGCTGCAGTTGCAATAGGAACTCCATTCTCCCCTTTCCAGTATGATTTTAGTGGCACTGTATCACTCCGGGCTACTCTCTCAGTCACGTCTCTCAGATCAAATTTAAGTTCTGTTCTCCAGTTTTTATTTCTATATTTTTCTGCAGTTTAATTTTAAAATGTTTTTGTAATTTATTAAGAGCAAGGATATTTACTTATCAAGAAAAAAGACTCTTTGAATAAAGTCCTATTGCTGTATTGCAGTCTTTAGTAATACATAGACTCTTGCTCCTCTAACTAAGATGCCTAGAGAAGGAATATTTAATGCAGGACATAACTGAAGTATGTAAATCAAAACAGTCTTTGCTCTTCCTTTTTTCTCTCTGTCTTCCCTTGAGGTTCACAACTGCATTATCTCAAAAAATAGGGAGCTGATTTTATTTGGTTTTTCCGTTTATTTTCCTATTAGTATTATATATTTTTCAGGATAGAGATACTGTTATTCTGAAGCAATAATGCTATTGAAAAAACTGGACAAAGTAGAATTTTCCTTAAAGATTGTTCATATCTTACTAGCCTGTGAATTCCCCCAGTAGAGATATTTTTATTCCACACTAAGTACTCTGATACAGAAATAACAATTATATTCACTCTGGAGGACACAGAGATTCTGCTGTTACTAAATCTTACTTTAAAATTCAAAACTCTCTAAATCCGTGTAGGTCCAGTATCTGTGAATCTCAGTTTGGATATGTCCTTGACTGCTCTCTGATCAACACCTTTGAACTGCACTGCCAAACTAAATAAAAATGACAGTTTCACATTTGTAAATACAAAGAGTCTCAAGTGTACTTTTTTCCCCCCCCATTTACATTCTGATTACAGAAAAGCGTAATTTCCAATGTTAACATCAAATATCCTCAAGAAATATAAATCTTAATTACTGTATGCTGGAAATAGTACTAACAAACGCATGAGGTACTTTACAAGGAAGTAAGTGTGTCCCTATGTACACGTAAAGAATTTCAGCAATTTCTTTCCTGCAGTTAACAAGACCTAAATCTGTTTAATGGTGAATAATCTCTAAGAAGCAATATAACGTGGATAATTACTCAGAAATTCAGATTCTTTTCCTACTTTTCTTTCAACAATGTTTTTCTGGAAAATATCCACACTAGGTCTGACATCTGGTGAACTAATGATACATGAATGACATTCATCACTTAAAACTATTCATAGAACAACTTTGAGTGAAGTTATGAGTCTGGATGATCCCATACGCTGGGAAGTCAGGTATAGACATGCTTCAAAACTGTTTAGCAGAAATCCATCACCAGCTCATTTATGCAGGAGAAGAGTTTAAGGGAAAGAACACTTGAAATGTGTTAATCAGAATTTGTGTTTCTGCAGGCAGAGGAAGCAGAAAAAAAAAGCAATGGAATTGAGAGAATTGCACATCCTTATGTTAGCAGCAAAACTGGATGAAATGTCACTTGTATTCAGACTTCCTTGAGTCTACTACCTAGAAATAAATGATAAAACAAGGGTTTCAAATTCCCTTTTAATTGTTTTGCATTTCTTAGGATTCAGAGGACGATCATATGACCATAGAATCCCAGAGTCACAGAATGGTTTGGGTTGAAGGATCCTCAAAGATCATCCAGTTCCTACCCTTCTGTCATGGGCAGGGAAACCTCCCACTAGACCAGGTTGCAAAAAGCCCCATCTAACCTGACCTTGAACACTTCCAAAGAGGGGATATCCACAACTTCTCTGGGCAGCCTCTACCAGTGTCTCACTTTCACAGTAAAGAATTTCTTCCTAATATCTAATCTAAATGTACTTTCTTTCAGTTTGAAACTCTTACCTTTTACCCTGTCACTGACCCCCGACGAAGAGTCCCCCCTTCTTTCCTGTAGACTCCAGTTAGGTACAAGAAGGTTGCAATAATATCTCTCCAGAGCCTTCTCTTCAAGCTAAACAACTCCAGGTCTCTCAGCCTGTCCACATAGGAGAGGTGCTCCAACTCTATGATCACCTTCACATCTCTATGAAGACATAACAATAGTTATGTCTTCCCAATGATAGTTGTGTCTTCCTAGATCTGCAGGCAGTATAGAAAGAAAGCTCCTCTTTATTCATCTTAGCGATGCTAGAAATCCAGAAGCAGCTTGTCTTCCCTGGGCACTTACTGCCTAAACACCATGGGCTCTGTCACCACTGGTGCTAACTCACAGCCTGTGATGGGCAAGGAAAATGATAACAGGGACTGAAGGATGCTTTCCTGCAGATCACCGAATGTTAGAATCACAGAATGTTAGGGGTTGGAAGGGACTTCAGAAGATCATCTAGTCCAGCTCCCCCTACCAAAGAGTGTAGCGCAAAGATGTGTATGACCATGATGCAGAGACAATTACCATGGTGAAGGAATATTTGAAGTTTTCTTCCACCAAACACAACCCTAACTCAGCTCTTTGCTCTTTTGCTACTACTGCATGAGTCTGACATTGGTGTTCCTAATGGGTAGAGCTTTCCTATGGACCGAGAAGATGCTCAGCATCCTAGGGAAGCACAAAGACACAGAAATAACTGCAGAAGTTCAAACAGTCATAAGATTCTATACATATTTTTAAAGCTTCTAATTTTTATTTTATTATTTTTATTTTACATTGGGCTAGAGAAGTAATGAGCAGTAATATTTTTTCCTCAGTTAACCTCTTTTGGCCATTACTGGCTAGTTGCAAGTAATGACAAATCCTGGTTTATTTTAAGCAATTTCTATACAGTCCAATGGACATTGATTAATCGCCATAAAATATTATTTCTGATTCTTTTGCAAAACCTTGAAGAGAACAAAAATTCCTCTACAGCAAATATTTATAGTCATTTTAAGCCATTTTAACAGCAGACAGAACATATTTCTCTGTTCTACAGCTTTTCAGCACCTCATTTTAAAATGAGAAAATGGCCCCTTCTGCTCTGGGATTGCCTAGCCAGATATACGGATAAATAGTTCCTTAAAACCTCGGGATATTTCTCTTGTCTCTTTGGCCTAATCCACTTCCAATCCTGTCATTATCATTTGCTGAATAAAATGTCACAGCTAATGTACTGTAAGACCACAATTTTAATTCAAAAGCAGTGTATGGACACTTCTTTACTACAGGCTATATAACTATACATATAAAGTCTTTATCCACACATATGAAAAATTACTTCATTGAAGCTGCTTGGCTACTTACATAAGGATGTCTTGGCAGGATGAAATATTCAGCAATGTGTTGAATTCTTCCAAATTCCCCTCCAGCACTGCAATGCATCTTTGCCTCATGGAAAACCATGGTGGGGCTCCAAGAAGGGCAAAAGCAAGTGGTTTAACATAGATCTTAAAGGAAGACATCTAGACTGTGCTCGTCTAAGGCAAACTGGATTTTATAGTTTGGCAGTGTAAGTACGAATCATCTGATTTAGTGAATCACTACGTAATTATCAGCAAGCAGTCAAAATCAGAAGTGGCTGATACTTCAGGAAATTTTTGACATTTTGGAAAAAAATAATGAAAGAAAAAAGGAGATAGTTTCTTTAGATTTTGAACATCCCTATCTAAAATTTGCAGCTTGGAAACCTAAATTTGAGTTTCTGTGTTCCTAGTCTTAATTAAGCAGATAGATTTAGTGAAGTTTTTTCTTTTTTCCTGTTCTCAGATCTCGCCAATCTGAGGAGGAGTAGCCTGTTTAGCATTTCTCAGGGTCAATTCCTAAAACAAGAAGATTTCCATTTTGGGAGCACGTCTAATGCACCAGCTATTTTGTCATTTTGGGTCCACCTATCGCACCTGCAAGAGATCTGAATCTGTGGAAAACTTCTTCTTTAACATTTCCTGCTCGTAGTCTAATCCTTAATGACTTGTAATTTAATACCTGCTCTGTCAGGGGACTTGACAACCATTACAGCAGCTATTTCGGTTGGTCGCATTGTTGCTCAGTCTGGGCTTTGCAAAGCTTGGCAGCTCCAGCCCTGCACGAGCACAAGCCTCTGCTTTGCACTTGTCAGGCCTGAGGTAACTCAATAACAAAGTGAAACAGTTGGGTGCACCAGGCTGGATAACTGTTTGGCTGGGTTTGTAACTAAGCCAGTGAAATCACAATTTCCCCTGTATCATTTTCACCCAAAGATATAATAAATTGACTTAGGATTGCTCACCTTGAGAAACTGGCCCAAGCTCTTGCTTTGCGAAGAAGCACAAAACTAAGCAAAACTGCAGTTCAGTTTCATTACCAACACTTTGCTCAGCTCTAATATTAAAACATTTTCTTCCGAGTGTTATCTTTCAGTTGTCACCTTTCCTAGCAAGGCACCATTTTCCTTCATCAGGGCTTTAGAAACAGCACCAATTTGTTTCCACCTCCTCTCTGTACAGCTGTGATCTTTAATCCCTGGTATCAATCTCTTTTTCTGTGCTTCCTTCCTCACTCTGTAACCCCTGCAACCTTGGAGCAAATGAGTCTATTTTTGTCTCTGGAGATTTGATAGCAGATAACACAGTTACTAGGGACATCTTTTTCTTGCTCTAATAATGATGATCTGCCTTTAGTAATTTTTCCATGCCTAAATTGCTAGCATGGCTGGAGGGACACTGACATGTTTTTCCTGGGTGTGCAGATTGCTACTTTCCCCCTTTTTTTTCTTCCCTTCTTCTCTCTGATACATTTATTTATTTCAATTTTTGTTTCATCCAATCCCCTGATATGACTTATCCATTCACGTGTAAGTTATGCCTGTCAACATTTACACCAGATTGCTCAAATTTATTGCTGACCACTGACAAAGTAATAATTTCATTCTGGTCAAATACCCTAAGGATTCTCACATTCCCAGAGTGTAGATCCCACTGCATTCATGCAGCTTTCCCAGATTATGGCAAGGGATTATAGAGTGAGGTTGGATACAGTGGGAATGACCTATTATACTTTTCTCTATGATGGATCAAAACCATGCAAGGTCACAGCTGAGTATGAGCTGACAAAAGAGATGGTATCTCAGATAATGACAACACCTAAAATTTATCATCCCAGAGACTGAAAGCCACATTTTCAAAACTCCACAGGTAACTTGTACAGCCTGAAGAGCATGAGGTATGTGATATGCTATATGGGATGTATGTGATCCAAGTGAGAAGTTTCATTTACTGATTGAACTGCAACACCATGTGTTAGCTTCAACTTCTGCTCAGTTTTGGTCGTTTTTATTTTCCTCTAGATTTCCAAAATCTTTTATAATTGTAAGTAAGTCTTCCCGAGTGAAACAAAAAACCGAAAAAAGCTCTTGGAGAACATTTCTTTTCTGAAGAAGATATCCTCAGCTTTCTGTTCAAACATGGTTAATTAAAATTTGTTTTCTCCTTGAATAAGCAATCTTGTTCAGGAACATATCCTTTAATACCTTTCATCACTAAGTCTGAAAGCTTAATACTCATTAGAAGAAGAGCATTTTGTAGCTTTAACAACATCGCTCTCAGTTTCTTGTTAGTGTATGGTTTTCCAAACATTTTTCTCCCAAAGGACACTAAGAATCTTCAGGCTTCCCCTCAGAAACACTACCACGGCCACACCAAAGTGAGGACAACGCTGAAGGAACAGGCCATGGTACAGATCTGTGGATTCCTGTAGGAGAAACACAATGAGAATTTTTTCATGGTGCTTTCAGAAAAGGGAGATTGTTCCCTGATTACTTTGGGAAATAATAACTTGAGTAAATACATTTGACCTTCCTTACATTTCTAAAGTTAGAAAAATCAAAGGATACATGAGAATCCCTTGTGTTCTTCCTGTTAATACGTTCTCATTCACCTACATCCCTTGATATTCCTTGTAGTGCATGTTTCACTGTACTTAACAGCTGAATCAAAACAAAAGATTTTCTGATGCTGGAAAATTATTCCTTAAACTGATTGCTGGGTGTTATTGCAGTTACTCTGGCCTTCAACTTAAATTCCACTCTTATTGTG
Organism: Apaloderma vittatum; assembly: GCF_000703405.1. NCBI lineage: Eukaryota > Metazoa > Chordata > Aves > Trogoniformes > Trogonidae > Apaloderma > Apaloderma vittatum. Next base: position 48,354 of record NW_009692694.1, read on the forward strand.
ATAAAAAATTATCTTCCAGCTTGTGCTGCAAATACATGTGATGTACCAAGGTAAGACCTCTTTCTGGAGGAGCAGGGGAAAGATTTCAGGAAGCCTTAAGCAACTTTGATTGCAGAAGGATCTTCTAGAGAAGAAAGCTTAAACAAGTCAGTCTAGGATATCACCATAGTATTTTCTTAGTAAAGCAAGTTTTAGGCAAGAAAGTTGTAATGGTGACTTGATTAAAGGTGTTTAAAGAAGATGTACGCTAAGTATTTGGTCAGAAGTGACTGAATCTATTCTTTTTCTACTTAGTAATTTTTATGACTTGTTCTGTAAGTTGTCAGAATAAAAGAAACTGTAACAAAACCTTTTCTTCTTAGTGTGCTTTTTTTTTAATAGATGTGTGGGTAAAGGTAACTGAGGCAACTGAGTTAGGTAGATTTAAATCAGTCAAAAATTATTCATAAGAATAAAAAAGGCACTAGCAAAGCCTGGAGAAGAATACTTCTGGAGAAAAGGTTTGGCCAATGCACCAAGGGTGACATCTAAGAATTTCTGCGGGATGCAGTGCTTCAGCTCCAGAGGAAGAAACAGGTGTCTCACAGATTTCACTGTCTTCTTTCTCAGAGACACTGAGAAGACATAATCTTAATATTTTCACAGTGACTAAAAGTAACTTTAGGTTCTGTGGATGTACTTTTGGGTTGTGTCTAGCTTTTGTCAGTAACCAAACTTTGGATCTTTCTTAATTTGTTTCCTAATTCCCTAGCTCAGAGAAAACTGAATAAATTTTTTTTTCTCTTTTGCTTAGGTCCAATAACTCTCTCACGAGTGATTCTTCATTCAACATTTGACTGGGAGTGGAATTTTAATTTCCTAATCAAACCATGTGAGCCGTGCTGTTCAGACTTCATTTTAGCCATCTCAGAAATTTCCTAAGTTAAGACCATTTCTGTCTCAGTGGGATGCATAGCTCCTGATTCACATTTTATAACACTGCAGTTGGATAATTACTACTTTGTGTTTGCAGCCCTCTTGACCATTCACTGTATAAGTCCCTGGTTTGGACAAAATTTGGCATCAAGAATGGTCAGTCGTATACTTCAGCTTATCACACTGCAGTTGATGATGTTACACCGGCTTTCTGTCAAATGCGTAATTACTTTTAAAGTACTTGCATACTATTCACATCTTGTTTTCATCTCCATTTACCTCCCTGAACAGCTGATGAGTCTCTGTCCTTTTAACTGAGACTTTAAGTTGCCTTTTGTTAAAGATTTGATTTTTTTTCCTAAGTTGCTTCCCATCAGAGCTATGAGAAATCTAATCTTTTTGAGTTTGGGTGTGCTTTTTTTTTGGTTTGGATACCTTGTCTTGACTTCTTCAGAAAAAGTTCTGTTTAATTGTAATGTAGTTTAAATGTATAATGCCATGTGTTGCTCCTGCATGGAGTGTGCCATATAAATGCAAATCAGCTAATTAATTCATAACAACAAGTATTATAGCAACACATTGACTGTCATGCTCTGCAGTTTCCAACTGAATGCTGTGTGTGTGTTTTGTTAGTAGAGGAATTGCAGCAGGAAAGTTAATAATTTTAAATCTAAGTGGCCTTGGCTATTTATGTAAACTCATGATTGAGTACCTGAAGCCTGTACAAATTAAAGGAGTAAATTTTCTGTTCTCAGCCCTAGTTGATGACGTTCCATGAGAATGTGAGAGAAATCACTTCTCTGGATGCTTTCAGACATCATCTGTGAAATGCGGATAATGATTTCTTTTCCTCTCTGAAAGGTACATGGAGAGGTATGGATAAATTATGTATGTGTAAAGTACTGAACATGATAGAAATTCTCAAGAAATCTTGTTGAATTCAGCTTCAGCATTCTTTGCAACAGAATGTTACAGACACTGGTCAAATTACACAAAAATTACTCCTCTATTTCTCAACTTTTTCTAAATCCAGTCTACCTACAAGATCTAAAATTCTCAGGAGTTTCAGCAAGGTATATGTAAGCCACTATCTGACAGATATAAAACACTCTCCCTTCTGAGACAGGCTTCATGTAAATAGTTGATAGCATGAATAACTAATCTTTGTCTTTGCTCAGAAATGCAAAGTATTCCATTCAAAAACATCTGATTTTAAGCTCGTCACTTTAATGGTGAAAACACTCAGAGGAATCTGAGTGCATAAAATTCCTTTCCTACGCTTTCAGTGGACAACGAAATCCACGGGAACACTGCTGTGTGTGCATTAAGAGTAAAAGTCTGACGGCTCAGGGAAGGACTTCACAGCAAGAGCTTTGTCACTGTTGGAACAGTTCTCTAAACAGAATTTCACATACAAAAACACAATTTCTGTTCAGCTTTTCAGTGGAGAGTATTGGCTAGTTGTTGAAAAAGAGATAGAGCAACCAAAGACCTTAAAACCTTGAAGATACTTTAATTTTAGAACATTTGCAAGGAAAACTAAACACTTGATGCAAAATACAATAAAATATTCCAAATGTTATTAATTTAGAAAATGTGAGTGGAAATATTACTACTGATTTATACAGTCTACGTCAGGTTCTCTGGTACAATGGCAGAATTGTTGATACTCAAGCATTTTGCCTAACATAGGGACAATTACAGTCTTGTGTAACACTTTCTCAATGTTTCTTCTCTTCACCACATGCCTCCGAGCAAGTGCACTGAGGCTGCGAACCAAAATTTCCTTCCCTGAAACGCTGGCTGTAATCTGAGTGCAGAAACGTCCTTCCTCTCTGTACCTGGATGTTGCAGCCAAGGAATGAGTGTCAGCCCTTGCAGAGCTGCCAAATCAGACTTACCCTGTGTCAGTTGCTTACAGATTCATCAGCACCCACAGCGCTGACTTACACGAGATGCACATTAATCTAGAGGAAACCATTGGAGAGATAAAGGCAGTATATTCAGTTGGAACTGTTCATAGTACTTTTCCTCTTTTTCACCAATATATCTTAAGCTCGGCGGTGTTCTTCGCAATTATTTCCAAATAGCATCAGAAGATCTGCACAGCCCGACTAGCTTCATATTACCAAAGCTTTCCTCAAGTTTCTCTAATGTAACTTCAAAATAAGTGGATGATTTATATGATTAAACATCCAAGGTATAACAGCTGGCTACATAGTTCTTTATGAACAGATATCCCTTCTATTTTTTAGTGCAAATACACTTCTATATGTACATTTATAAATCCATATGAATGCAGATTTTACAGAGACTATAGAAACATAGAATCATAGAATTGTTTAAGCTGGAACAGACCTATAAGACCGTTTAGTCTAATCATTAACATGACAAAGCCAGGACTACCACTAAACTCATATTCCTAAACATATACAGCATATTCTTCTGTGTCTCGCTGTTTCCGTAAACAGACACAAACTGAAAGAAAATTCCTCATGTTTAGATACAGACATTTAATACAGCAAGAAGGATGAAAAGAAAAAAAAATAGTCTTAAATCGCCCAGTTATGGACAAAATTGCCAAGTGAAAGATTAAAAAAGACTTTCAAAAATATAACGTTGAAGTAGGTGTGTAATTATGCAAACCACCATATTTCTTTCTATGGTTTTGCTACATAATTAAATTAAATATATGAAGGGTGCAAAAATACAAAATTTGTATTGTATGAAGGCAGTTAAACACTTGGATTGCTAAAAACGTTATCTTAATTATCCACATATTATACTCAGAAGAAAATCAGTAGCTTTCTCTTTATGAGAATTGTCAACGCCAAAAATATTTCATTCCAGAAAACTGGATTTAAGGAAAAATGTTCAAAATAACTCATACTTAAGTCATGAATAATTTTATTTGGACTTTTTGTTTGTAAGCATCTCAAAACTAACTTAGCTAGAGATGGGAGAATCTTCCTCACAGCATCTGTACACCCCTGGAAAAAGATTAACTCTTTCAGTCTTTTACTAGTTATGAGAGAGAGTGGATAGGAAAGGCAAAGATATCTCCTATGAGAAAAATACACGACCCACAGTAAGATAGAAATGTGATGAAAGCTGAAATGTCAACACATTATTGTAACAAAACGAAATCATACAGTTACAGAAAGAAAGACAGAAACAGGGAACTTTGAATTGCAACCATCCAAAATTAAGGTCTCTCATTTAAGCTTGTCAACAAAGTTCCTTTGATGATTTAAAAAAAGAGACAGAGATGGATACTTCCAGTGCATGATTCACCTCCTCCTCATGTTGGACAAGGCAAAAACATGTAACAACCTTATGTTTAGGACAAGACTTCAGCTTAATTTGGAGTAAGAGAACAGCAATCTGTGTCCTGAAATGGAGGAGTCGTCCATTCACCAAGTTAGAAGGAAATGAGAAAAAAATAAATGTGCCTAATCACAGAACTTGTTATTAAATAGCTAAATGAAAAGTGAAAAGATGGTCTTTTTAACCAATACACCAGATGAACTATGATCCTACAAAATATGTCTTGAAAAATTACAAATGCTGCAAAAATGAAGAAATCACAATCTGCTGATTGAAAAGATTAAATAAGCCAAACATATCTTCTCATTGTTTGCGAGTTCTTAATCTTTAAATATAAGAAATTTTGTGTTAAAGCAAGACTTTAATACAGGCAGTACGCGGTCATTACTTATGGCTCTATCACTGACTTTCAGCATACCATAAGATATATTTAATATCACCTTTCCTCATGTGCAAAAGATGGTGAAAATACTCCTTTCCACCTTTCTTGTCTATTTATCTTATCCAATGAAAGTTTTTCTTAATTCCTATCTAAGGCAGATAAGAAAAATTCTCCTTCTATATGTTTGTACGGTTTCTGGCACATCTGAAATCCAAGTTCTAGAAGAAATATCTAAGTATTTTTTCTATAAAACTGACTGTAATATAACACTTTCTCTTAAAGGACTCGTAGAATAGTAGAATCATAGGATGGTTTAGGTTGGAAAGAACCTCAAGAATAATCTAGTTCCAACCACATTACCATAGGCGGGGACACCTTGCACTAGACCAGGTTGCTCAAAGTCTTGTCTAACCTGACCTTGAACATTTCCAGGGAGGAGATGTCCACAACTTCTCTGGGCAATCTGTTCCAGTGACTCACCATCCTCACACTCACAGAAAATAATTTCTTCCCAAGAGCTAATACCTATCTTCTCTCAGCTTGAAACCATTATCCCTCATCACTATGCTCTCTGATAAATTTCCTGTAGACCCTCTTTAATACTGGAAAGACACTATAAAGTCTTCCTGGAACCTTCTCTTCTCCAAGTTGAACAGCCTCAACTCTCTCAGCCTGTCCTCACAGGGGAGGTGCTCCAGGCCCCTGATCATCTTCATGGCCCTCCTCTGGACTCATTTCAACAGGTCCATGTCCTTTTTATGCTAGGGGCCCCAGAGCTGGACATAGCAGTGCTAGTGAGGTCTCATTAGACCAGAGTCCTCCCTTGATCTGCTGGACATGTTTCTTTTGAATTGAGGGGTTAATAAACAACAACATAACAACAAAAATAACCCTGGGACTACGAAGACTTTGGCCTCCTCTGCCAAGCGATATTAAGCTCGGAGTTCATTCATCCTTTGCATTGATGACAGAGTTATTTCTTAAAAACGAACACTGAGTGAAGAGTTCAGGCATGAAATTCAAACCACTTATTTTTCAAGCTACTATAACAAAACTTGACCTTTTACAAGGTCAAATGAGGCAGGAGGAGTGTGGAAATATGACAGGGCTGTGATAATGGCCCAAAAGATTACTGAACTGCAGTATTACAGCCCGAGAGCAGGGGAAGTGCTCAGAATTCACTTTAAGGTGTGGTGTTTTTAGAAGTGGGGCTGGTGTTTAGAAGTAGCAATGGGTGACTGATAACATGTAAACTGAATCTATATAGTCTGTTAGAAGCTTCTTGAGAAAGTAGACCTAGCTAATAAAGGAATAGGCAGAGGTGAATTCTATTCAGCAGAGGCCTGGGAAGAAGGTTCTCATGACAACTGATTTCTTCTACACCACTCCTTCTGAAACCTTTGCCATGCCACTAAAGACAGGAGCACCAGAAGTTGCCTATGATTTGGTGTAATTCCATAGTGCAACACAAGGCCTGGGACATCTGGGACCTTATTTCAGCAGTAGTGAGAAAGACCCAAACTTTTGCACCAAAATATTTCCTTCTGACCTGCCTTTCAGGGCCCCATCAAGTCTCCATTTCCATAGCAGTTCTAAGGGTTATCTGAAGTTTCAAAGTATGATAAGTATGCATGATAGGGATTAGAAATATTTTTATCCAGATTTTCATTTTTACAAAAAAGTCTAAGTAAAAGTAATTCTAACATAGTTTGTGGTATAAGGAAAATTGTGATTAATGGCAGGAAGCACTTGTTTTAGTCACTCATGAGGAAAAATTACAACACAACATATACTATACGGAATTAAGAAAGTGTCCTAAACAAGCTTCTCCTTGAATATTTCTATCTTTCCTGGGTGTGAGTCTTAGTAAAACATGTGTTATTTACCCAACGGACCAGAGCATCTTCTCTGAAAAAGATGAGCTTGTAATGGAAATGCTGACACAACCTCAACTATAACAGCATGAACGAAGACACTTTAATAACATTTTTATTGCTGTAACGTCTTTTAAAAATGAAACACCTGGGACTTGTGCTTAAAGAAAAATAAATCAAGAGCAGAACTGTAAGTTCTACTCTCTTCATATGGTGGAAAATTAAACCAACAAGCAAAAGACTGGAATGTTAACTTACTCTACCAATGCTTAAAATCATTCAATTATTCAATTTATTTCCCTGGAAATATACTGCTATATGAACTATCATTTAGAACTTCTTACCTGTTAAAAAGATAGTGAATTCTTGCTATAACTTCACAGATACAGGAGACTTTGTACACACAGAAGAGTTTTAGCACTATAGTACAATTATTGTCTGAAATTTCAAAACAAGAGTGATGAAGATTCTGTGAATCATTAAGGGTAATTTTCAGAGACTTATTGGTACATGCCACACACCTTCAGAATGACGCTTTATTAACAAAACTATGAGAAGTAAGTAGCATTTTTTTAAAGACTGGGCTGCATTATGTGTGAAGAGTTTCTAGGAATTGGTCCAAACAGTATTTGGATCTCCTTGCTGGAAAGCCTTAACTTTGGGAGTTCTAGAGGGAAAAAATGAAAAAAACCAGAAAAACGAAATGTCAGAAGTTCATAAAGGAGGGAATGTAGGATTATTTCTTGTGGGGTTCCTGTACCTTGAGACTTGCACTTCTGAACAAATTATCACAATATTGTTGGTAGGGACAAAGTTGAAGGACAAGTCAAACAAAGGAATCTTATACTCAGAAGTTCAAAAAGCATCCAAGCTCAAGTGTTCACGCTCAAGCAGTGTTGGCAGGGCCCAGCTTAGAGATTCATCGAGTCTTGGGCTTCAGTGTTAAAGTTTATTGTAAGTCTGTCTGTTGCTCACATAGTCTAAAAGAAGAGGGGTGGTGGGAGAGGTGACAGCTAGGATATTGACCTCCATGAAGATCGGAGGTCTATCAAGCTCAATACAGTGTTCTTCTGTGTCTTGAAGTTTGCAATGAATTTATGAAAATTTGTATATTGGTAGAAAGATAGCTAATGAAGCTTCATTTGGAAGTCTTTCTTGCTATCCAGGGATGCTTGTGCAATAGTCAGTGTTCACTTCAGGATACATTCCTGTTCTTGTCAACTGACAGTGATGATTTACCCCATTCTACAAGAATGTTCAAGACAGATGAGATGTGAGCTGCCCAGTAGAATAGGACCTGGGGATGCTGGTGGACAGCTGGCTGAATATGAGCCAACAGTGTGCCCAGATGGCCAGGAAGGCCAATGACCTCCTGGCCTGTGTCAGGAATAGTGTTGTCAGCAGCAGTAGGGAGGTGATCATGCCCCTATACTCAGCTTTGGTAAGGCCACACCTCAAGTACTGTGTAAAGTTTTGGGCCCCTCACTACAAGAGGGACATTTTGATGCTGGAGAGGACACAGAGGTGGGCTACCAAGCTGGCAAATAAGCTGACAAAGAATTTGGAACATGCGTTGTATGAGGAAAGGCTGAGGGATCTGGGGCTGTTTAGCCTGGAGAAAAAGAGGCTGAAGGGAGACCTTATTGCTCTCTACAACTACCTAAAAGGAGGTTGTAGCGAGGTGGACATTGGCCTCTTCTCCCAAGGAAGAAGTGACAGGACAAGAGGAAATGCTCCCAAGTTGCATCAGGGGAGGTTTAGATTAGGTAACAGGAAAACTTTCTTTACTGAAAGAGTGATGTGGTATTGGAACAGGCTGTCCAGGGAAGTGGTAGAGTTGTCATCCCTAGAAGTGTTCAAAAAATGTATAGATGCAACACTTTGGGATATAGTTTAGTGGTCATGGTAGTGTTGGGTAGACAGGTGGACTACATAATCTTAGAGCTGTTTTCCAACCTTAATGATTCCATGATTTTATTCCATGATTCTATGAATTATACTTTTGAGAGGTCACTCTCCCTGTGTAGTCTTCTGACAGCACCTGAGCAACCATCTTAGAGAATATGTCTGTTTCACATGCCTCTAGTTTGCTTAAAATAAGCTTCATCCTCTTTACAACTGCAAAGCCAAGTACATTTTCCATCTAGAATTTTGTATTATCTCCTGACTCTTTAAAAGTTGAATCTCTAATGATCAGATTAAATTCCCTGTTAGTGGTCCTGGATAACTCACTGAAAAAACAACAGTAAAATTTAAATGTGCTTGGACTACTTCTTATCATTTTTGCCAGTGAAATCTGAGTGCTGATACACTTTTTTGCCAAATTGGGAAAATTTAACTACTCTGTTACATAAGATTGCGACAATATGGCCAAAGTTTACACAGCACTTGGATAAGATGATTAATGTAGTTATAAAGTTTAAAAACTGACTGGAAATTATTAGGATTTTTAAGGGGATTTTCAGTGTAGCATACGCAAAGAGTTATAGAAGTTGGATGATAGATGTGTTATAGTTATTATTATCAGAAACAATAGAGCATAAATATTGGATTCCAGTATGAATCATATCCCAGACCCCTTTTCTACATCCATCTGGATTCAAATCAAGTAGTGTTCTGTTTATTAAGGTTTGATTCAGGATTCAAACTTCCTTGAAATTCAAGAATGGTGGGGCAACATCTATCCCAGATGACTGCTTTGTTTTACTCTCATTTATTTGTTCTGGTTTTGGGATAGTATCAAATTGTTGAGAGTCTTCATTAAATTTCATCTGAGCAATTGAGTTCTCTTACACCATGGGAGTAGTACAAAAGTGCCCTTTATTGGACCATCTGTGCTCTCTCTGAAGTGTATGCCTCAAAAGATAACCTAAAATGAGTGCTTTTCTATAAAGTGATACCTGATTATAAATGGGAGATTAAAGAAGGGAGACTTCACCAACATGTTGAAACCTAGCTTAAAACTGGCTTATTAATTTAAATAAGCATAATCTAAACCAGGCAGTTGGGAACAGCAAAACTGGTCATTTATGTCACCTGAAGAGCTGGTGCTATTGGTTGTGCAGAACTGGACTTCTGTTCATACACTCCACATTGAAATATCCAAGTGGATATATTGTAGGAATTTCCAATGCTCCTTCATAAAGTCTTTTTGTCCTTTCCCCTCTGCATAGCCATGCCTTGTGTCTTCTTGAACTTTCTCTTCTAAATAACATGTCAAAGAACTAATTTAGCATCTTAACACTTTGCATTTCCACTCTTATTTACTTGCCCTTCATGCATCTTTAAGAGAGGTTTCATGATCAAAGAAAACTTTTTCATGTTCTGAACCATCAGTTTTACGGTCTTTTCTTCTTTTGGTCTAACTGCTTCATCTAACTACGAGAAAGATGATTGTACTACTCATTCAAAGTGAAAGAGTTCCAAAGAGAGAAAATGAGTAGGACTTACCTGAATATTCTCAATATTCTGATGCTTTCATAGGTGTTGGACAATCTTTAAGCTCAAGTCCCTGATCAACCCCAAGTGGAGTCAGTGATGGGGCAGTATTTGATTGGTTTGCATTATTGTTTTCACTCACAAAATCCCCAAAATCAATCCAAAGAAAGCCACAGCATTCACCTGAAAATACATAAATGAAAAGGTTTTTCAAAAGATTTAGTGTCATATTGACAGAGAATGTAAAATCTATGAAATTTTATGAAAAGAGAATTAATCCAACCTAGTTACAGTAGGAGCTTTTGCCGATAATGTACATATTGTGGAACACAATGGTCTAAATTCTACTCTGAGTCACTTTTGTATGGCCTAATTTTCCTTTTAGAAAACATAAATCGCCCTTGCCAGGTTTCAACTATTTATTGGAAGTATGACTGGACATTTCAGGGTATAGACTCTGTAGGTTGTATTGCTATAGATCTTGCATCATTCCAATGAAATATCTCTGGAAAAATTTTATTATATTTTATTTTTTTCTGCATACTACCAGACTAGAACACAGTGAGTTTTCTACATGCCCATATTTCTGTAAAAAAAAATGCTCCAGGAGTAGTAATATAATTGCCTGTGTAACATTTCTGGTCATCCAATCTATCTATAATCTAGGTTAATTTATAAGGCATCTGAAAAAAAATGACAATCTATTCTGATTTTTTTATTCTTTTTGCTAAAATACACTTTTACCACCAATAGCTTCCTGTTCACTAGGAATAAGAAGCCAGAAACTGTACTAAGAAACTGAGCTCTCCCATCCCAAAGAGCTCTTCCATAATAGAAGTAATGAAGGGAATAAAGGTCAGAATTTGCAATCAGGGCCCAGAATTCCAGAGTATAGAGATAATCCTGAGCTTTATAAAATTTCCAGTCTATATTTATGTTTAAATACAACAGTAATAATGGGAAAGTAGGATTCTGGGAAAAGAAGAGGAAACAAAGTACTTAGAGTAAATTACAAAGAAAATGGTCAAGATGAGTGATAGTCATAGCTCATAGCTTTTTTACTTGTGTCCAAAGATTTCATAAAGCACCAGCAGCACTTTATTTCTCTTTATTTAACAAAGATTATAGAAAAGTTAGGAAAAAAAGCAGTCTCTAACATCACCTGCCAGCTACCAGTGTTCTGAATCCCTATCAACTGGACTTCCAGTTACTGTAAGATATCTGATCGTAACTGATCATAAATGTTTTTAATCACTTTAGGTCCTTTATCTCAGACTTATCTCATAGTCTTTTTATGGACAACTAAGGATTTGGATGGGCTATCCGAGTATCTCGACTTTTCCCATACTAAATACTTAAGTGGTTTTGTGATTTTTTGCTATGGAGAAGACTGTTCAATGAAAAATTAATATACAGTGGCTATAAAAGTTTCCTGGCAGAAGGTAAAGAAATCTAAATGAAAGATCTTCTGAGATACTTAGGAACAATTTAGTATATATATTTCACAATGCAGAACTTCTTTGCCTCAACACTACAATTACAGCAGCTGTTAGTGTCATGAACTGGAATGAAAGCACTTTAGTTAAGATTAGTTTTTAGGTTTCTTCCAAACATGAAATGACTGAGTTGCAAAAATTTCCATTTTTTATTTTTCAGTACATGTATCCTAAAATAAACACCTCCTTCTGCTCCTTCATAAACTGCTTTAGAGGAGCCATATCTTCAAATATTTTATCAGGAATGAAAAAAATCCACCCAGTTGGATGTTTTTAGAACACTTGGGCTAAAAACCAAATCATTGAATAAATAAGTTGATTCTTCAGATATTCTTTACTTGTTAAAGCAGAAAGCTAGGCAACTGCTTAGGTCACTGTTCCAAAAGTGTGAAGCAATCTTTAAACGTACAGACAGTTTTATTTAAATTGCTGAGAATGTGCATGCATTGAAGTTTTCTTCTGGTTGGGTATCATGCTGAATTGAGGCCTCAGGTAAGAAACGCAATCTTTGATTTTGACCAGTCAGATATAAAATCTGAGATAGAGACAAATCTTGTAATTGTAAGTCTTTGTAATTCCAACCATTAAGGTAGATGTCTACTGCACCTGCATCACCGAGCAGTAAATAAAATCTTATTTACAGGTAGACACAAGAGTAGGCTGTCCCTGTGTGCCAAAGGATGAGTTGGCAGGGAAGAAGGCCAGTCTGGCTGAACAAAGAGCTTTGGCTGCAACTCAGAAACAAAAGGAAATTTTGTGGTCTGTGGAAGAAGGGACAGGACACTCAGGAGGACTACAAAGTTACCCTGAGGCTGTAAAGGGATAACATTAGAAAGGTTAAAGCCCAACTAGAACTTAATCTAGTTACTGCTATTAAAAACAATAAGAAATGCCCCTTGGGTGGGAAGATAGGGATGGGGAGCACAATGTCCACCTGGACTTTAGTAAGGCCTTTGACACTGTTTCACAGAGCACTCCTGGGGAAGTTTTCTGCCTGTGTCTACATGGGCATACTCTTTGCTGAGTAAAACACTGGCTGGTTGGCCAAGTCCAAAGAGTGGTGGTGGCTGGAGTTAAATCCAGTTGGTGGCCAGTTACAAGTGATGATCCTCAGGGCTCATTACTGGAGCCAGCTCTGTTTAATACCTTTATCAGTGGCCTGGACAAGGGGATTTAGCACACACTCTGTGTGTGTGCAGACAACACGAAGTTGAGCAGGAGTGTCAATCTGCCTGACAAGCTCTACGGAGGGACCTAGACAGGCTGGATTGATGGGCCAAGGCCAACGGTAGGAGGTTCAACAACACCAAGTGCCGGATCGTGTGCTTGGGTCACAACAACCATGGGCAATGCTACAGGCTTGAAGGAGGAGTGCCTGGAAAGCTGCCTGGCAGAGAAAGACCCAGGGGTGTTGATGGACAGCCGGCTGAACATGAGCCAGCAGTGTGCCCAGGTGGCCAAGAAGGCCAACGGCATCCTGGCCTGTGTCAGGAATAGTGTGTCCAGCAGTCTCAGGGAAGTGATTGTCCCCCTGTAGTGGACACTGGTAAGGCTGCACCTTGAATCTTGTGTTCAGTTTTGGACCGCTCATGACAAGAAAGACATTGAGGTGCTGGAGCATGTCCAGAGAAGCACAACGAAGCTGGCGAAGGGTCTGGAGAGCAAGCTTTATGAGGAGCGACTGAGGGACCTGGGGATGTTCAGCCTGGAGAAAAGAAGGCTGAAGGGAGACCTTATTGTTCTCTATAACTTCCTAAAAAGAGGTTGTAGCAAGGTGAGGGTCAGTCTCCTCTCCCAAGTAGCTACTGTCAGGACAAGATGAAATGGCCTCAAGTTGCATAAGGGAAGGTTTAGGTTGGGTAGTATTGTCAGTGGAAATGTCAGGCACTAGAACAGGCTGCTCAGGGAGGTAGTTGAGTCACCATGAGGTTTTTAAAAAAGAAGATGTCATGCTTAGGGACATGATTTAGTGACTGACTTGGTAGGCCTCGATGATCTTAAAGGTCTTTTCCAATCAAAACTATTGTATGTTTTTATGATCCTATGTGAGCTAAAACAAAGGGCTCCTTCTTCCTTACAGCAAATGCAGTCAAATGTCTCACTGATGGAAATGAAGAGGAGGTCAGGCACAGACTGGGCATTGAAAATAGCTTCCGTTTTGTTCAATCCCGAATGGAACCTATTTATGAGTCAGATGAAAAATGATTATTTGACCATGTACGTACAATGTAACATCTATGTGCTTGATGTGAAAATAAGTAACCCCATTGTTATTGGGGAGCATTTTCAACACATGAAATGTGCGAAATATACTCAATGCTTAAGATGCTTCTGAGGTCTAAGAATACCTCACAAAACGTGGACATGTTCTTTAGTTGTGATGTCCAGCTTTGATACAAGCCTTATGAGTCTCAATGTTGACTTATATTTTGAAGCTGCACGTCTGGACAAACTTGCCAAACATTTCTTGGGAATTCATGTGTCTTTTATAATTTCCAAAGCTTCCTGTTCGGGAGTTTCTGAATTAGGAGTGCAGAGTGAATAGTCATGACTTAAGGATGTCAGCACTGCACATGCCACGTGGAATTTGGAAACCTGGAGAATTACAGCAATGAAATGTGATAGGCTTATAAGTTAATAAAACATTGTGTAGTTTAAAAAAAAATAAAGCATGGACCCACTTTTATTTTTCGTTATTAAAAAATATCCTTGCTCTAACTAATCCTTCCTCAACTAGTTTTAAAGGCAGCCCCTGTGACTGTCACATTTACATAACGTACATTTTTTCATCTGTTTCTGTAAACTTGGAATGTTTATACTAATTGTGAGGGAAAACTACAGAGTGTTTTCAGTGGCAAAATCATGAGAAAAAGAACTGTAGAAAAAGAGACCTGCTGCATTTGCAGTGGTAGTTAGCAGCATCTAAGTGTTTGCCCTTAAAAATCTGCCGGCCCTTTGTTTCGGCAGCAGCCTGAAAAAAATTTCTGAAGGTCAGCAGAGTGAGAGATAGAAATTATGTACTCTCTGTACCCTGTCAAGGGTAAAAATCCCAGCTCCAAACTCTGTCCTGTAGTGTTAGCAATCATGGAACAGAATCTCCTATACATATGCATTGGAATATGTATGGTTGTATTATTTGTCTATTATGTTTTTGTATATTGTTTAAATAGTGAAGCTAATATTCCCTAATTTTATATTATTGGATGGCAAAAAACTTTTATGTGTTGGAGTTCATATACTATTGAAAGTAATGTCCAGTAAAAGACAGAATACTCTATTACAGTTTATATCTTCATGTGCCTGAAATTCATGATATTCTTTTTATTCATATATTGATGAGGGTATGATTTTTCCAGTTAAAGTAATAATGAAATCTTATAAAGGGTTTGGTAACAATGGAAAATTTTCACTGTGATTGGACTAATAAACCTATGCCAACAGCTCCCTCTATGTACCATAAAAAGGATGCTAGCAAATGTTTTGCCTGGAATATGTATTTCTCTTCCACAGAAAGATGTTATTAAGGAAAATGAATAATTTCTGTGTTATTTAATTTGTCTACATTGAAGATGAAGAAGGTTTCAATAAAAAGCATCAATAGATGTTACCTGCATAATTGCAGGGATGCATTTTCCTGATGAAAATTTCTTTGATTATTTACTGTATGACTGGCTAATTCATACAGTTCTCTTCTCAATCCCATTTGAAATACATATATTATTGACATGCAGATAGTTCTTCAAGTACACAAAATGGAACAATGCAATAAAAGGACAGTAACTAACCTTGTCTGTGTAAAAGCAGGAAATGGAAGATGAGGGAGCACGAAGGATTATTTCTAATGAGAGCTGTACATCTGCTTGAAAAAGAGTGATACACTATTAAAAGAAGCTCAACGCTGTTAACTGGGGAGGGTAGTAGTGAAGAAATCAAGTGGTTGTTATTCCTCCTTCTAACTTGTTGCTTCTCTTGTCTGTGGCAGCAGATGGGTGCCCTCATCTCCCTGTCTTGCCTTCCCTTCCTCCCATCTCTGTTTAACTCATGAAACGTCAAAGTGGGTTTGATCTGTCGTCGTGGGCTGAAACACGTCCGTCACCACGGGCTGTGTCTGCTAAACATAATTTAACTGGTTACTGTGTGTCGGATGAACTGAGATAATCTCTGTGCAAGCCTGTAAAAATAATGAAAAATGTGATTTAATTTCCCCCCCCCCAACATATTTCATAGCATGTCATACAGAGTTACGTTAACTTTCATTTTCCATAGGCTGAAGTGTGCTTACAGTCCCTGGTACCCAGCTGACACACAGGCAAGCTGTTAAACTGCAGAGATTTGACTGTAACTCTAACCGTGGGTTGTGCCTGCACATATTTGCCTTGATAGATGTTTTTTGCCATCAGCTTTCGAAAACTAACAGCAGAATTAGCGAGTGCTCTTAGACCTGAATTCAGATCAATCCCACTAAGTACTTTTTACTTAATTAACAGAAAGTGATCTGCTTGTGAAACGGGAAGAAAATAAATGAAACTGCACACACGGAAAAAAAGCAACATTTTTTTTTTTTTCTTCTGTAGATTCACAGTTAGTTATTGAGCATTGGCCATGTCTGCCTGCCAAGGAATTTGAGAAGTACATTAAGGAGTCAGAACATGACATAATCACCATGTGGAAGTTTATCTGGCAGAATGAATCAGAAGTACACTTCGTTATCATTTTGCTCAATTATAAAATTAAACTTCATTTTGTGGGTGGAGGAGGGGAAAGAGGAAAGGGCAAGGGCAAGGGCAAGGGGAAGGCAAATTAGGTTATTTTGGGATATTCTGTATTTCTTAAATTATGTTTTAGAAATTTTGTCGGGATTCGACCAGGAAAATATATATGTATCCATTCACAAACAGCTCTTCAGTGTGCATGTAATTGGCCTCGTAGAAAAGGAAATGAGCTAAAGCTCAGAGAGCCCTTCAGAAATGCTGTTCCCACCTTTTCTCTTTCCTTCTCAAGATATATGCTCTTTCCATGTGTTTTTACTAATATCTGATTCATAAACAAAGTAACATCAGAGATGTCCCTTTTAGGCAATCTCTTTCAATCTCCCCCTCAAAGTCTGCAAAACCTTTACTCTCTTTAATAATTATGTCTTTTAATTTATTGACATAGAGACGTTACAGTGAAAAAACTATTTATTCCCCCCCCCCATTGTACTGCATAAATAAATCTATTTTCTTCAGAAAATTTCCAGTTAAATTAGTAGAGTCAAAACACTCAATTCCCCCTAACTGAGGGACCTGGAGTCCAGTCCACCACAGCACCAGACTGTCAGCTGCTCCTTCAGTGAGAGACGAGACTGGCACTTCCCACTGCAACCAAACTCCTGTCCTCCAGAACCCTTCATCTCATCCATCCTGCCCACATCCCTCCTGTGGCTTTTTTCTAATCTTTTGCTGGCTCCTCTTCTCTTCAAACCAGTGCCCCCTGTGTCACACACTCCCTAAAAATGCCATCTGTGTGGTTTCTCCCAGACCAGTAATGCGTGGCTCTTGGATAGCCCCCTATTTACTTGCTTCTGAGCTGCACTTACAGGTCCCACAGCCTGAAACACTGCAATCAAGCTGACAACACAGCCAATCAAGGTCTGACCTGCAGCAGTTTCCTAGGAAACCCAAGCCAGTGCCACAGAAACAGATTGTACACAGTGGAAAGAAACATATATTTTGGGTGAAGGAAAAAAGAAAAAAAAAAAGAAAAAATAAGCATTTCAGACTTTTTTCTGGTACTTCTGAGTTATTACAAAGCACTTCTAAAATAATAGTAATGAAAAATAGTCTTGTTAAGAAAGATTGAGTGATGATGGTCTTGTAAGTACTTAAAGTCAGGCAGAGAGCCTCCAAGAAAGACTATGAGCTAGGGCTGCTTGAGTCCTTGTTCCTGTTTGGTTACTGAGTCACTTCATAACCCTTTCCAAGTCACTGCAAGAAGATTTTCAAGTCATTAAGCCCAAAATTCTAATGAAAAAATAAGTTCAAAACAGGTTAAGTACCTGAAGAAGAAAACTTGGATGGAAGCAACAGGGTTATCATGACCATACCAGAAACCCTGATAAAAATAACCAACAGGCAAAGCCACATCTCCTATTTGAGGAAAAACCACCACCACATTTTATACCAATGAGTCTACTTAGTGGGTGTATTTGTCATTTAGAAAACCTTTAAGTATTCTTTCTTCTTGGTGGAACAATTTATTATACGTTGTGATTTACAATTTACTTGTAAATCAAGTTAACTCACATTTACTTGTGAATCAATGTCCAGCTGTGTAAACATAGAGTGCATAAAATAAAACCTTTTGTAAGAGGGATGATGGGTGTAACAAAAGTCATGTGCTGCAAACTGGAACCTCTCAGTTTCAGAATGGAATTAGGAAAAAGTCGCAGGATCTCTTTCACTAAAGTCTAGACAATGAACATGATCAGAGAGTCTTCTAGACTAGCTTTACTACCCTGGGTGGAGACCTTGACTTCTAGGATATGATTAATTTCATCTTAAAGCAGATTCCAAAAGCATCACTCTCTAAGAACAGGTCTGTACTTCCACTGATCGTGAAGGGAGCCCAGAGTGACTGGCTCGGGGGTGGGTGTCTACATATAAATAGATGAATTTTGCCCAGCACCGACTGTGGGAAAGTGGAGACTGGGAGGAGGCTTTCAACAGCAAGGAGTAAATAAAAAGTTCTTTCAGATAAGCTTTGGGAAATTTGGAAGCAGGACTTTGGGAGAAAGGTGAGGCAGATTTGGTTAGGGCAAAGTCTCCTTCTGGACCATCTTTCTGCTCCTTAAACAATTACCACAGAGGACGTAGGAAGCTGAGGTTTTTCTAAACTTTGATGGTGACTATAAGGAAGGAATCTTAGGAGGACAGAAAACAGAGATGAAGACTTCCTCTCGCAGTTTCACACTGAGTCTTTGAAGAGTATAACTTCAATGTATCTCAGTAACTCATGGAACCCTACCCATAAGCTTGTACAACAGGTATACCACAGTTAATTAAATATGAGCTCATCCTCACTGTAATCATGTTGTCATAAACAGTGACTGTGATGGTCCTGGGCAGAGGGTAATGATTACCCATTTCCCATCCTCTGGGAAATGATTGCTTTGCTATTTATCCTAGCTTTGTGGTGACTTTTCATGGTTTGGGACGATGAGCCATTGATTTGCACACAGGAAAAAAACACAGAAACTAATATGAAAAGACAGAGTGTAGGAGAGAGCTGGGCTGCAGGGAGCCTGGACATGGACATGTTACAGCTGTGCCTCTGATAAAGAAGATATTGACCTTGAGAGAGAACAGTAAGCAAGAAGAAGGAAATAGATATGACTGTGAGAAAGGAGAGGAAAATGAGGGTGTGTCACAGAATCACAGAATCACAGAAAAATTCAGGTTGGAAAAGACCCTTGGAATCATCAAGTCCAACCATTAACCCTACACTACAAGGTCACCCCTAAACTATATCACCCAACACCACATCTAAACCACACTTGAACACATCCAGGGATGGCGACTCAACCACATCCCTAGGCAGTCTGTTCCAGGGTCTGACCACTCTTTCTGTGAAGAATTTCTTCCTAATGTCCAGCCTAAACTTGCCCTGTTGCAACTTGCAACCATTCCCCCTGGTTCTGTCCCTAATTACCTGTGAGAAGAGATCAGCACCAACCTCCCTACAATGTCCTTTCAAGATATTTAGAAAATTATTGCCGTGAGAAAAGTATGCCAACTAATAAAAAGTAGAACAGAGGCGTGTGAAATAGGTATGCGAACCAATGATAATGTAACCTTGAGGGCGTGGACAGCAACAAGAAGTATAGAAGTATGTGTAAGTGTAATAAAGAATGCTGATGCTGAATACCATCTGAAGTGCCAGTCTGAGTCCTCCACAACAGAGTTGGATGTTGGAGGCAAAGCTGACCCAGTATTCAGAGCAGTGAGTGTTTGGACGACATTACAGTTCAGAAAGGGGGTGGAATGGTTCTTTTCCCAAGAGAACAATCATTTTCTTCCTGCCACTGCTTCCTGCCCATTGCTCCTGCTTGAGTTCAGTTCTCTGAAAAGCGCTTTCTCCTTTCACAGTTCTCTTCTAACCTATACTGTGGCTGCAGTGAATTATGTGACAATTAATAAGAACTGTGAATCAAAGCTTCCAGGTATGAAGAGACAGCAGATAGATTAATTAACAGGAGAAGAAGTTTGGGGGTTGAGGAGTGAAAATAATCTTAGTCAGGATGCTCACACTCTAATGCTAATAAGAAGCTAGTTTTAATAAGAATAATCCTGAATTTCTCATAGGGTTTTTCCTAAGCCTCTGAGTGTGCCAGTTACGTTTTACAGTGGTCATGTGAGATGTCAAGAGGATCAAGGGAGATAAGATCCATCTTGAGCTTTTAGTCATCCACTCACGTATGTGTTGTGTGTCTTAATCCAAAGCCTTCAAGTTTCGTGCCACCCTTTCTTTAGCCTTAGATCATCCTCCACCTCCAAGCCTGCTTTCCTCCTTTTTTTTTGATTTCTTTTCTCGACTGCCTTTTACACTTTTTTTCCTTTTTTTTGATGCGATCCTGTGCCTTTATATTTATACTTGGTGTCAGCAGAACATCATCACAGATTGCTCTGTCTCAAATGGGGGACTTCAGGCTGCGAATCTTATGCAATGAAAACTCATTAGTCTCCCTATGCAGAGTATGAAGTGACTTAGAATATAATCTGTTTATGCCCATAATTTGAAGTCAAGTACATCATTCAGATGGAACCGAAGGCAATGTTTTTGTAGTCCCTACTGACTGAGGAATAAGGAGGAATTCAACTGTATTATAATTAGTGTAATCAACACACTATGGATTCTTTTTTAAATCAAGAGGCAGACACAAGTTGTTTTTTATGGATCGAAAACACTTTCAAATTCCAGTTATGTGAAATTTTATAGTAGCCATTTAAGCACAGCTCTTTGTGTGCTGCGCAGCAGTATTTTCTCATTTTACATATATAATTTTTAGTGAATCATTTATAATGTCCATTGCCTTTTCCCCTTCTAGAAAGCTCTAACAATGTCTCTCTAGCTATCACTGAACAGTTAATAATTAAATGTTAGGTGACTGTCCATTAAGCAGCACCACCAATATGCCTTGCAGGATCCAGGACTGCTAAGACTGTTTCTCACTGATCTGGTGGGAAAGAATAGTTATAAAGCACCAGCACAGACTGGAAAAGACTTGTATTTTACCAGGCAATCCTAGGAGACTTTATTGATGATACTGTCTCATTTGTCTTGTCCTCATATACAAAGAAAATATGTAAGAGGGTGCTCTGAACTTTCAGCATTTCCTGACTCCTTGGACACCCTGCAGGACTGCTAAGAAGAGTTGTCTTTTAGACAGTAGTATTATTAGTTTGTGTCTGAAAGGGAAGGGAAACCTAGAGTTCATTTTTGTGGCTCAAAAGCTGAAATCTGAAGTTCAGTTTCCTCTTTCTTCCTAGAGCTTTCCCTTTAATACTCATAATATGTCTAAAATAATGATGTTGCCATGATTTAGGTGGATGCATTTGTCACTCGAACTTTGCAGAGTTCAGCACTAACCATCTACCTTAGACCTGGTTATTTTCAGGTCTCTGGCCTACAGATCTGTAGTCATTGTACCCAAATGGCATTTGAACGCTAGGCCATGTTATTCATCAGCTTCTTGACTGCATCACAACCAGCAGGACAATAGCAAATCTAGGCTGATAGGACTGGGGGACTCACACAAAACCAGCAGTGATTGTAGTCATTTCCTTTTTAATGGCAGACAGAAAAAGCAGAGATTGGGTTTCCATCCTTTTTTCCCTCCCCACTCCTTATTGTACTCTTAATGTGAATGCATGCTGTGTGTCTGCCTAGAAAAGAACGCAAAAAGTGTGGGGCCAAAGAAGATGCAAAAAAGAGCAGGTCTCTGTGTACTAAGATGTTTACCTGGGAGTAAAATACCTGAGTTTTCATCATGTCTTCTGCTAATCAATCTGTAGAGCCAATGGATAAAAATGGAAACACTGTGGGAGCGGGAGTTAATGGGAGTAACTCCCCATTTCTGTGTGACTATGCCACAGAGTCGTGCTGCTCCTTTTCTCCCACCTCCACATCTTGATTTCCTCTTCTCAACAGAGTTGCAACTATAAGAGGAGGAGTAAGGAATGACATCAGCTAACTCATTCTTTTGGTGCTCTATCAAATGTAGGAGTGGATGGAGAATATTTTAACCAGGAGATGCAACAATATATAAAATATAGGCGTGGCTGAGACTTCTCCAGCAGCCTTGTAATAAGCATCTATTCCAGATATGAATGCCAGGTTCATGAAGAGTATTCTCTGGTGACCCAATATGCTTCTGCTGCACATAGAGTGGAAGTTCATACTCAACCTATATGTGCAATTTTTATATAAACTGTCTCTACATAACTCCTTATTCAACATCGTCTGTCTGAGGTATATGACTCTTACCCAGAATTAAACAAGGCACTCAGGTGTATAATTTTGATATTGGATTCTAGATTTTAATCTGGAACCCTTAAAGTTAGTCAGTATAAATTAGGTATTTTGTTGGATTTATATCTTCATTTTTCAGGTGTTGTGAACTGTAAAGCAGGGATAATTAGCATTTCTAGAATCTACAGAAAATTATGTAAATAGTGATATTACAGACAGAGAACTGCTCAGAGACTGAGGTAACAAACAGGATTACATGGAAAGTAATTTTTTTCTGTCCTGTTGAAATTCTGGAGAATTTAAGAGTGTCTTTTCTTCAATAAAAGTTAAACAAGAAAGAGAACTGTCCCACATCAATCACGGCACTCACCAGGCCTGAGCTCCACTGTTACACCTACAGTCTGAGCCATTCAGAAATAGAACCCACACTTCATTCAGTGTCCTGGTTGCACCTATTTACTATTCCAGAATGAGTCTCTTTCCAGTCTGCCACAGGCCTGTGATGTATTTCCCATCAAGATTTCTTTGAAAACTTCTGAAAGAAGTTGGGCTGTGCACCACAGATTCTAATGAATAGCCACATCATAGAACAGCTTAATAAATAGGTCTCAAGATGGAAGCCTATCTGAATCTTTTTGCATCTGTAGAGGTATTTCTACTTTGAGAAATATTTCTCTTTCCTGCGTAAAATGTTTTTTCTAGAATCCTTTTTATTCCAAAAAACAGAACAGACTTTATTAAAAGTTCCCACTGGATCAAGCAAAGCAGATACTAACCGAAAGGGAAGACAAAGCTGGTCTTTAACTTCAGCTTTCTCATTACCTCTACCTTTCTTGGAAAGCTACCTTACGTAGAGGTACAAAACATAGTTAAGAATTATTGATCTTTGCTGAAATTCAACCTCCAAATTTCTTTAGAATAATGAACAGGAACAGATTGGGTCAAATTCACAGAAAAGAAAAGTAACAGCATTCATTATGCCACCAACTCATTTCACTCTGACACCAGTGTTCTACTGGCTGGACACATTACCTTTTCTTAAAAAATATTGATTGAATACAGTGTGAGGTTTTGTTTACTGGAATGCATTGCTTAGAATTGTTCCCAGGATATTTGTTATTATTATGTCCTTATCCATTCTTTGGCTATTTTGTTGTTTTTCTATTTGATAACCCTGTTATTTCCCCATGCTTAATCCTCCCCTGGACTTTGCTGCTTGATTGTATGGGGGTGTTTTCACCACTGATTGACTGGTCATGCCTTTTATTCCCTTTCTGTTTGTGTGGGCAGGGGGTTAAATAACTGAAAAGAAAGATTAGATGCAGGTTTACAGCTAGTAACTCAGCTCTTAGATGACTGACGTCATGGTAATTAGACATTGCAGGTTCCGTGTAATGCCACTGCATGGTTATCATAACAATGTAAAATTCAAATGGTTTCTTCACAACCTGTAGTCATTTCCAACATTTTAATTTTTATTTTTTTTTTATTTTCTCCCTTCAGAGATCTCCGAGTTGAAAATCTCTTTTCCTTTCTGGAAATGCAATTCATGCTGTTCTCTATCTAAAACTGATTGTGTCCCGGTTGCTACAAAATTCTTCTCCTGGTTTGTTTAATCATAGCTTTATTTCTTTTCACCTTTTCATCACAAATTCTTATAGATGGTGTCTGACCTGCTTGAAAGAAAATCACCACATTACCCACAAACTGTCTTGAACTTCCTTTGACACTAGGCAACTATCATATTGATTTTCAGGGACGGTTATTCACAGACAAACCTTAGCAGTCTGGCACCTGCATGTCTATCGAACCCTTTTGGTAGACCCTGTTTCTGTGCATACCCTGGGGTCAATGAACAAATTGCTGCTGTCAATTGTATCCATTTGGCCAGCCTCTCTAGGGAATAAAGAGGAATCACAACTACAGAACCAAAGGTTAGGAGAATTCATTAAAAAAATAATGAATCCCTCAGTTCCTAAGCACCAGTCCAGTGAAGTTATTTGCTTTCTTGTCTTTACTTATATTCTCTTAGTGAAGTATGTGTTTATGAACACAGATTGGAATCAAATACAGTTTGAATGCAATGTTTAAAATTAAAATTAAAAAAATTAAAAATACTTTCCAGATTAGTTTTTTGAAATGATTGTGACAATACTGATGCAGAAAGATGGCAACCATTTTAAGCACAGCTATCTAATAATTTTGATTTTCTCTTATAAAGGGACAGTTCCAATTTATATCTAGCGATGAGTTATGAATGCTTCTTTATCAATTGGAATAGGATACCTGTGCACATAAATTTGCCCAAATGCATAGCTACTGGGCACATCTTTCTGGCTACTCCTAAACATTTTAAAGACAATTGCATTTTTGTTATGAGATTGCCCAGGAGGTACTGCCAAGGTTTTCAGCTCCATTTATTCATTTATCTCTACTAAAGAACGTCTGCATAAAGTTCTGGAAAGGTGAGCACGGCAAAGCTCTGCAACACTTTAAAAAATCTCCCCAAGAAACTTCTGCCCCCTTGCCACACTCTTCTTGTATAAGCCTGTGTTTTTCCAAACTGCTAATCAGTGTCTTGTCAACCCATAATTACATGCAATCTTTTCTTCCATATGCTCCATTTACAGGAAGTAAGAACAAACCGAAAGAGAACTGAAACAACGAAAAAATCTTTAGGTTAATACCACCATTTAGTAAAATGTAGCTCACCAGTGTGGCATGCAGCTGTTTCGTTAAAGGTCTCAGCATTTTCATCCAAGTTAGAAACATCTAATCTTTTTCTGCTGATGTTCCTCAAATTAATGAGCTATGCGCTGTTGGTTGACTGACTCAGGAAAGTGCAGGTGGAGATATCAGGGTGGAACTGAAGGATATAAAAGTGAGTGTCACAGTACACAGTTGAAATGTTTTAATATTTTAGAGGTATGAAGATCTGAGAGACGTTTGTTGTCAGATAGACTGGGGTTAAGCATTTAGTTTTGCTTTTTTCTCCCTAGAAAGAAGATTTCCATACTCATTTTCTCATAGACAGTGGGTGAGTTATGGCATAACATATCTGCCAATATCTTTTTGATAGCACTGTGGGGGTGGAGATTTACTGTACTGTAAATCCCTTGGCATCTGGGAAACTGGGAGTTTATGTGTGCCACTTGCCTAATCACAAATTATTCCTGTTTCTGCTGCTTAGTTTCTTTTCATCTGTGAAATGGAGAGAAAGATACTGCTTGGTTTTTTAGAGGTCTTGAAGTTTCCCGGCAGCCCGTTATTACTGAGCCTCTTCACATTTCTGAAGAACCTTGTCCCTTTGTTGAAATGAACCCCTTCAAAACTAATCATCTTTAAAAAAAATCTGAGTTAATGATCTACTTGGTTTATTATTTCCATGTTTTGGACAGGCCTGTGTTATGTCCCTCAAGACAAGAACACTCCCATGAATCAACTTTATTAATGCATTTAAGAAATAATGTGCTGCTTTTCTCACATTCAACAGCATAAATCTCTTCAGCTTCTCCAAAAGCATCTGTGTCCACTTCAGTAGATGGTTCTGACATTGTATTGTATCCTGTGATTTTCATTATGTCATGTTTCCAGCTGGTCCCTATCTAGAAAATAATATGAATACAAACAGCAGAGTTAGCACACTTCCCTTAGCATCACTCTTTCTTGGAAGATAACTTTTATAACTTGGCTTTGACCCAAGAATTTGGTTGGATATTGGGTAATCCCTTGGCTAAACTACTTCTTGTTCTTTTTCTCTTTTTCCTTCTACCTGACACAGGATATATTTGTAAAATGTTTAATACACTTTACATTACATTTTCAGCTTGTCACAGCTTAAATTCTGAGCCAAGTTCTGCCAAAAAGAGACCAAAAAGAAACAAAAGTAATGATGAAAATAAATATTTTGTAAAGCCTCTTGAGATAATCTTTTCTTTCTAAGAGAAAAGTTTTATTTTTCTAGATTTCAAATTTTCACCAATAAAACATAAATTGCAGGAAATATATCTGAAAGCTATGGAACTTTGGAACTCCAGCGAGTAATATCTGCAAAATGAAGATGTGTCAGAGTTGTGTCCTTGCCATAAAAGTCCAGGATAGCCTCTGTAGATCCCGATGCCTACTACTGCAATTTTTGCTGGTTGGAATCATCCCTTGAAGGTTACTTTTTGACCTACATGAAATGGATTTAGCACCCAGTAGCAATTACTCTGCTGACTGCTCTCTCCACTATATAAAGCCATATTGGTAGTGCTTTGGTTCACCTTTGACACCTCAGATGCAATATGTGCACGACAAACGCTTTTACGATTCTACTGCAAGTTTCTTTCCTGCTATACCAACGTACAGTTATGAGAAATCAGAAATAAGCTTGCACTGTTCTTCTTTACACCCTGTCTGCTCTTGGGATGATGAAGCACTGGATACATAATGATTTTATCTCTTCTGTTAAATTTTACCATTCTGTGGCACTGAGACCACCATCCATATAATGACTCATATTCACGCTATTAAGACCTTTTCCCCCAAAGACAACACAGTTCCTTTCCAGTTTTCTATCAAAAATAGTCCCTGGTCTGTCCTGGATCTCAGAAACTGGGAAATGTTCAGAGGATACTTGTTTTCTCTCAAGGAAACATTGCCAGGTATTGCTCTAACAAACTAGTAGCCTGAGGAACATTTTCTGGTATAATCTGTTTAACCAATGTTAATGAAGCTATCTTGTCCCTGCAGCACTGCTGAATATCAGTGAAATTCCTTTCTGGATAATAATGCACAAAGATGTTTCCAGATATCCATAAAATTATTATAATAATTGCAATAACCTGTTTGTGTAACAAATGAAAATTTCGGGCTTCTTCAATAAAGTGTTGACCTCAGTTTTAGACTAAGACTTAAAGGAGGATCAGAGGAGAAAATTATTGTACTGGTTTGGGCTGAGATAAAGTTAAATTTTCTAATAGTAGGTGATTTGGGGCCGTGTGATAGAAACAGTGTTGATAACTCAGCAGTGTTTTTGTTAGTGCAGAGCAGGACTTACCCAGAGCCAAGGTCTTTTATGCACCTCAGCGAGGAGGCTGGGGGAGCATGAGAAGTTGGGAAGGGACATTTCAGGGACAGCTGATACCAGCTGACCAAAGTGATATCCCAGACCCTATGATATCATGCTCAGAGAGTAAAGCTGAGGTAGGAAGAAGAAAGAATAAGGGAGAGGGAATTGAAGTTATGGCATTTGTCTTCCCAAGTCACCCTTCCATGTGGTGTAGTTCTGATCTCCTGGAGATGGTTGAACACCTGCCTGCTGATGAAAAGTGGGAAATGAATTCTTTGTTTTACTTTGCTTGTTCCTGCAGCTTTTACTTAAACTATCTTTATCCCAAAACACCTTTTTTTTGTTGTTTTTTTATTCACATTTATCCATCTGTGTCTCTTCCTCATCCAACAATGGGTGGGGAGTGAGCGAGTGGCTGGTCACAGCTAAACCACCACAATGTCTAACTGGTCTTAGAGGCTGGGATATACGAGATGCCCTCCTAAGACTTCTGAATCAAGTCATGGTGCATGCCTGGCAAAAGACACAGGGAGGTTAACAATGGAAAGAAAATCATAATGGAGTAAGAAATGTTCTAACAGGGATTAAAAAACCCTTATTGCATAAAACATAGCCACCCTTAATGAGTGGTGATAGAGATTATCTCAATGGCGAGGTTATTTTACAAACACATCCTTGTTAAATGTCTTTATTTTACACACCTATTGTTGTCTATGGTAATAGACAAGATGCCAGAAGAAAATGAACACTGTTATCTCTTTTAATGATGGGTCAGATGACACTTTGGTCTACTCTGTCAAAAGGCAACTTCAAGTAAGAACTAGGCGGCATTTTGAAATATGACTGTTCACCTAACTCTCCCCAGCTCTAACGTGAGAAAAACATGTCCTGAAAGAGTGCCTCTACTAACAGTAAACTCTATCCAGATTGGTAGCAAAAATCCACCTAATTGGAGAAAAGTACCAGATCAAATAAAATTTAAAAAAAAAAAACGGAAAAAAATGAGCCATTTTACTATCTCAGAGATCCAAATTACCTAGTGTGATGGTTATGATCGGTAGTTAAAAGAGAAACAAAACAAGAAATGTCCAAATTAAATGGCAAAAAAAAAAAGGTTAAAAAAAATCATTTATGAAGCAGACAGATAATTTCAAAAAGCTTTCATACCAGGAATAGGGCACCATTACAATGAGAAAACCTTTAATTATGTTGTAAAGGTCTGATATTCCACTGAAATGTCATTTCAAAATAAACTTCTAACAGTTAATTATCAGTGATATTTAACTTGTGGGAAAATTAAATATCACCACATACTCCTGTGATCATTTTATTGCTTTTGTAGACATTTTAATATTTTAATGGTTTCCAAGTAACAATGAAAAAGACATGCCACCAAGTATGTTTTCCTGGCTTTCTGTGGATAACCATATAACCTTTTCATTGTATTCTTCATACAAAACAGACCTCTGAGTCAGTGAGGGACAGGACCGAGAGGAAATCTTTTGAGAATAAATATGGAAATAAACCTTACTACGATTCCCATAGCCAGCATGATTCCCAGGAATGAAGTTTTATTAACTGTTATAACAAGAAATACAATGCTGCATGAACAAATATTGAAGCCTTATTAGCATTCAGATAACAAATCAGATGAATGTGCAGTGTTATACTTAGTGAACTATGTATTATCCAAAGCTTATAAAATGTGCAGTTTGATTGCACCTAAGGATGTACACAGTGACCCTTATCATGCACGGACTGGAAGACTGGAAGAGGAAGCCTCCTGTGCTCTTGCAGAAATCAATACTCTACAAACTAAAGGACTGAGATTGCCATGAAAAGGTATGAATTTTAATGTCAGAAGGGACTACTGTGTGAATGACTATTCAACCAGCTATTCCAATTGAATTATCTTCAAGAAAAAGATAGATCCAACCAGCCGCAACTGACTGTGTGTTATATGTCCTTCTTAGGGTGAGCTAATGAAGACATGAATCATTAAAGAGATTTGGCTCAAAAATGCTGATTTGTCCCTCAGTGAGACATTTAATTGCTTGCTTCTAACAGTTGCTTTTGGTCCCCAACACTATAACACAAAAAGTTACAAAATAAATAATACTATTAACTTAAAGTATTCAAATTATCCTGAGATGATCATTATAAAAAAGAGTATGAGAAGGATAGAAGAGTAATTGTAAGGTCCATATAGATCTTACTATTGTGTTTAATGTCAGCTGAGATGCTCACTCAAACTCTGATCTCCAGGATCTTTACTTAAAAACAATATAATTTGTGAAATATGATAAAAATCCTGGAAATTGAGTTACTGTAATTTTTGACAAAATCAATGATCTCTTGCATGGAACCATGAAGTAAATGTTTTTTCTTCTCCTGTAAATTAATCCATGAGTTACTTGATCTCCAGAGCCACTGCAAGACTGAATCTTTTCGTGGTAGGAGGAAATATATCTAATATTTCTTCCAAGTGCGAAGAAAGAAAAATGCCTCTAAGCTAGAACTTACATATTGTTGACTCTCTGAATGTTCAACAGGCTTCCGCATCATTCATCATGTGATGTAGTCTTCTAAGGCCACATTGTTTAAATGTTGCCCAAATTTTGTGCCTTAGTTCCTGTTGTGTAAACCAACAAACACCCTACTGGAGCACTGCTACAATAAAGACATCAAAAAATGCCATGGTGCTATTAGATGCATGACATTGTCTGCTACACTGAAAGAGGGGACAGTTCTTTGGAAATAGTGCTACCAATGGGAATAGTATGCCTGCATCCATAAAATAAAGTTTTGCAAAATACGAGAGAGATTGCTTTAAGAAGTGTTTTATTTCGCTTGGTAAACCTTTTGTGCTCACAGGTCCATAGGTCTATGTAAAATCTGCTCCTATGAAAGCCGTTGGAGGCACATCAGCAGGTAGCACCACAGGCAGCACTGCTGACATTTTAAAGGACTATTTGAGAATATGGCTATTAAAACGAAGAGATAACTCTGAAGAGCTGGGCCAAAAGAAATTGCCAGAGCAATTTTTCCTTCTCTGGTAAAGTGCTGATGGCAGTGTCTGGCAGTCTGTTAGGATAGCCACAGCATTTTCTCTCTCTTTTGCTCAGATACAAGTCTGCTTCCAGAGGGAGATTAAGAATCTGTCAGCCTTAGGAATTTGTTGGTTTGGATAGTTTCCAGCCCCAACGCTTCCCTCCCTAGTGGCAACCAGTAACATCTCTTTTCCTCAAGAAATCCTTTTTGTCCTTAATTCTAAATGCCAGGTCTTAGCACTAAGCCAGATGTTGAGGTGGTGTAAACCAGAGCCAATTGATCTGTGTGGATTTATCTCTGCTAGAGGTTTGGTTTACTGTTATTATCAAACACCGTCACAAGACTTTGGTACAGGGGGACACAAAGAGTGGAGAAAAAGATGGAATTGCTATCTAAACTGTCTCATCTTTGACACTGCACTGCATTATTACTTCACCAGAAAATTGTATTTCACATCTGCCTTTGCAAAAATATCTATGGCTGTGCAAACTACTGGTTATAGAGAACTACAGATTTATTTCTACAACCTCTTTTTTTTTTTCACCTTTTTCACCCCTGTAAAAGGCTGTGATCTCTTATCAGTCTGAATTATTACAGGTTCACATCTCATGCTTCTATTTCTTCAAGTCTCCCCAAAAAAATCTGTTGCAAATATAATGATGAGCACAGTTAGACAGGAAAGACAGGAGAACTAGACACTTACTAATGCATGGAGATGTTTCTGAGTGTTTTGAACTCACTCGTTTCAAAAAGGTTAACCAGCTTAAATATCCAAAGAATGTGGATTTCGAAATAAATTCAACAATTGGTTTCAATCCACTTTGAAACACTTTCTTCCCAAGTCTTATAAACCACAAAGAATTAAAAAGAATTAAACAAAGCTTGAACTAAAATAAATCATTGTCTATTTTCTAAAATAAATATTAAATTGTTACATGGTGAACATTTTTCTGGCGTTTACAGGATCCAGTAATTATTTTTTTTTAAGTGGACAGTATATTGCTCCTGAGTTGTTAAAACATATAACAAATGGACACATAAACACTAAGAAGATTTCAGAGTACTGAATATTATGTGCTGGCTAAAATCAGACTCTGGAGGTAGTGAAAAACGCTACAAAAATAAATAGAGTTTACATTAAAATCATCTCGTCTGACCTTCTAGGAGTTTGAGGGAGTGGTAGTGAATGAGTCAAATATCTGGTGATAAATGAGCAGTTATTATACTGGGAGTGATTCTCAGCTGGCTGAAGTGTTTGAAGGTCCCACTGTCTCACTGAGAACACTTTAATCCGGAGCAACAAGAAGCTTTAGGTACACAATTACCAGATCTTCCACAATCCTCGTCATCTCTATAGTGAAGTGTACAGGAAATAGTAAAAAGAAAATATACACTGTGTCATCTCTATAGTCAAGTTTACAGGAAATAGTAAAAAGAAAATATACACTGTGGCTCAGAACAGAAACTATCAGGTGAAAAATTTTGGCATGATTTGAACAGATCAGACAACACAATCAAAATGATCCCTTCTATATTTTAAGTCTCGAGCCTAAATCAAGATTTTATTACGGTTCCTTTACGTTCACTGTTTGAACTTTTTTATCAAGCTTATACTTTTTCCCTTCTTAATATGGTACTGCAGAGCATAAGGGAAGTTATTCAGTTTAATAGCGGTCAGTTGACTCATTCAACACTAGAAGAAAGGTGAATATTGAGATGGTTGGTACAACAAACTTAGTCCCTTTTTCCCTGGTATCTCCCATCATGCCTTAATTTACCAAGTTATTTGGGAAACCTGAAGCGGCAGATGTAATCAGAACTGCTACTCTTACATAACAATGATTTAAAAACTGACAAGGAAGGATAGGAATGGCTGCTACCACTGAAAATTCTGTGAGTAAACCTTTTCTTACTAAAATTTACATGACATACCATGGGGGAAAATAAACACACATATACACACGCATGCATGCCTGTGCATACACACAGACAACTGAGGTCAAAGAACTTCCATCCATTTGTACCATTTGTGCATCTCTCTGTTGTATCAGGATGGAATAATGTTGCCTTACAGCACCCTCATTAATTCTGTCATAGAGCGTGATTTGAACTTAAGAAGTAACTCCTGTTGATATTGAAAAAAATACTGAAGAGAGCAAAGTCGATTGATTGGGTGCATTTTTTTTTCAAAGCCTGTCAAATAAAAGGCAGAAGTAAAAGCAGCAGCTAGTTGCACAAGAAACTTGGGCAGCACTTTGGCCAGGCATGAATTATACTGAAAAAAAACTAGCTAAGAGCAGAAAAAACTAGCACAAACAATATTGGAAAAGGGCTAGCAAGTGTTTAGAAGTAGAAAACATTGTGAGGTATAACTGCAAGACTCAAAGGACATGAAAAAAATAGTTTTGAGTTTCTGTCCTCCATCTGCCAGTATGAACTCATACGTATAGGTTGCCATTTCCAACACAGGTTTTGTGGTTCTAACCTTCTGGCAAATGTATAAAAAACCCATTAAAATGAGAGCCAAACTCCTGTCAACAGCCCAAGGAGAAGGATATAGCTCTGGCTTCTATAATTTTGCATACAACCCAGATGGAAGTACAAGCACTTCTATGCTGAAGTGCCAAATAACTCTCCCAAGGCTTACATTATCTTTTCTTCGTCTTGCCTCAGAACAACTTCCATGCTTCTGGGGACTCCGCAGCTGTGTGCATTCTAGCGAAAGACTATGTATGGCAAGCCAAGTCATGTGTATTTGCTTTCCAGCTTCTGTAATGAGGCTTCCCCTCCCTCTCAGTTCCATCACGGACTGTTCAACCAGGAAATGCAGCTGCAGAATCTTCAGTTTCTTTAAAACAACTTTTAAAGGAAAAATTCCTCATTTTCTTGAAGCAAGCTACCTTGCAGACAAAAATACAGCAAAGCAATGATGCTATAACTACCTAGAAGAAAGGTGATGAAAATAATATGGGGAGGTTGTAAGAGGGAAATTGGAATTTAGAAGAGTTGATAGCTTTTAAACATAAATCTGTACTTTTTTTATGTTATTTTAAGCTTGCTAGTGATATATTTTGTTTTGAAGAACATGCAGCCTGAGCTCCAAGTGCCTGTAAATCAGAGGATTAAGACTCAAAAGTAGAATACAGAATGATTACCACATCAAAATCATTAATGTCAAATGTAGTCATGCCTATAAATACTCTTTCATTAAACATACTTTAAGTGGTATTGGATAATGTTATTTCCTACTTCCTCATAAAGCCAAATTTGATTTGAGAAAAGAAGTGAACTCCAAGGTCTGTATCAATATAATCTATCTTATTTTAATGCCAAGATATACATTTTGCCCCTTCTGACTAAGTATAAATGTATTCCTCCTAATTTGAGAGCTTGATGACTGAGGTAGTTTTATTCAAGTGATAGTTTATTCAAGGTAGATTTATTCAAGTGAGATGTACAGTTTGAACAGGTAGATAAGAAAAAATGTCTTGTTTGTAACTGAATCTGTAATAAGAAGGAATTTCTGTTATTAATTTTATGTATTGGGCTGTTTGGTCATTTCTTTCACTGCATTCAAAATGAAATTCTGGAAGTCTTGGTCTCCTTCAAGCAGATGACTTCTGGATAAAAATCCCTTTGTTCTCAAGTATCACAGAACTGGATGTAGAGGAGAAAAGGGCAATCGATCAGCTTTGTGAACTCTGTAGTGTTGTATAGAATACACCTTTTCCTGCTAGTAGCTTCAAGACTAGAATAACCACTTTTCTGCACTGCTTATCTTCGGTTTCTCTGGGGCAACGATATATGTGTTCCTATGAAGAGAAGATTTAGCTATAGGGACCTCTACACAACTCATCATGAATGGGCCTGGGACCTTCAGATATCTCTTCTTGTTATCTTCTCAGAGAGAGAAGATACCTTTGGTTCTTCCTTACAGAGAGGACTGTGGTTCTTCCAGAAAGAACTCTGACACCACTAGTTGCATTGGCATTTACAGTCAGTCCTCATCTCAGTCTCCACATAAGCTTTTGGAAAAAAAGATACTCTGGATTACAGCTCAGGCCACAGAGACTGTTGGAATTCAGAGAACAGCTATGATTGTTTTCCAGTGTTTCACTGTATTTCTAACAGTGACCCTAAACATACAATCAATAGCCTATGCTACCATAAATTTCATCCGTGCCCTTACACGTTACATAGTGTGTCTGTATCTAGTAGTGTATCTTAAGCTAGGAATAAAATAACACAATCTTTTTTTTTTCTTTCCTCAGAGAGTTAGTAAGAATAAATTGATGAGAATGCTAAAGTTACAGTTCATGAGAACTGTAAAGTTCTCATGTGATGATCTAGGTTATTATCAAAACAGGCAACTATACGGAAGATATGTATGCCTGAGTTGGGGAAAGGGCAGCTTGTTTTGATGACTGTTGATTGCACTGAATTGAATTGATGCACTCTTAGGCACACGAGGGATATAATTTCATATTATTCAAGTTAGGTCGAGATACCCTGCAAAGTAGCTAATTTGAAGTGTGATACATAAATCTAAATAATGTTTCCTTAATGACACATACAGTTTTTACAGTTAAAAACAGTTAAATTTTACAGTTAAATTTTACAGTTAAATTTTACAGTTAAAAGGAAAGAAATACGTGCAAAGAATGGTAGGAAATTTTCCACTTAATCCTAGCCTAGCAGTCATAGTTAAGAATCTGTTACTCGTACCTATCACTAGCAGCTGTAGCATCACTTTCAAAGTCCCTAGATGTGAATAGTGGGGACGTTAGATCAGAATCACTGTGCCTGTTCTTTCCTATTCTCACACAGCCTTCTGCCAAAAGCAAATATTTTAAGAAGAATTTAGTGTTAATTTAGAATTTGGAGTGAAAACCTTGCTGATTTCTATATGTAGCTATTTTTCCTTACATGTGGATTTAATATTTAATCAATATTTGTGTTTGGAAGTATTCTGTCTGATTCGTACATTTGGTGATTACTCAGAGAGGGGCTTTCAATACAGCCCATGATTTATGGAGAGCCTTCCTGAGAAACCTCAACTTTTCTATTCTCTGCAAGCTGACTGACTATTGTGACTTATTGCTAATTCAGTGCAGAGTTCCTGACTAGCTGC
Organism: Apaloderma vittatum; assembly: GCF_000703405.1. Classification (NCBI taxonomy): domain Eukaryota; kingdom Metazoa; phylum Chordata; class Aves; order Trogoniformes; family Trogonidae; genus Apaloderma; species Apaloderma vittatum. The sequence continues at coordinate 83,530 of NW_009692694.1, forward strand.
TGTTGTGACTTGAAGGAATAAATATCAAACTTCTGAAAGAAATGAAGTCTTTTACTACCCGATTGATGGATAATTACGCACACTCATGCTGTGCTACTATTTCAGTCTGTTAAGGTCACTAAGCATGCAAGACTAAGCTGAAATTTCAGGAAGGAATAAGAGAATATTTTTTTATAAATAAAATCTAGGGGGAAAAATCATTCCCAAAATATCAGATATTATAGAATATGAGTAACCAATATGTACCATATGAGCATTAAATCACTGAGTTCAACTAGGCAAATTTCAAAGAAAAGCTATGGGAATTATCAGAAGGCTAAAATCTCACAGACTACAGGTAAAGACTGATTAAATTGGTTCTAAATGAAGAGCAGAAGGAGAAAGGTACTAGATAAAACTAAAAAGAATAGATGGACAGACACTACAAGTTAAAGTGAAAAAAACTTGTTTTTTCTTGGCCATGACAGTCAGGACAAGTGCAACAGGTATCTAATTGCAACAACAGAGATTAAAATTTAATGTTGAGAAAATCTTTCTAACAATAAAGTTAGTGAAGCACAAAAGATGTTTTCTCAGTTGTTTACAGTCTTCACCCACTTCTGTAACTGGTTTTTAAAAACAGATTAAGAAAGCAGCTGTCACACGTGGTAAAAATACAGTTCATTTCATCTCAGGAAAATGAATTTTCTAAAAAACTTCTCAAGGTCTTTCCCAGACTGAAGAATCCATGGCTGCATATGGAACAAAACCATAAGGAGCACTAACTGCCAAAACAACCATGAATCCTCTGACAGATTATCAGCTGAATTTTGCTAACCCAACATATGTATTACTCACATTGTTGGACCTTCTCCAGTTCCTTCCAGCAAACAGGTTGGAAGAAAGAAAAAAAGGGATGTGAAGAAAGAAAACAAGGGATGTAAGTGAGAGTAAGAGTAAAATAATTATTTTCCTTCTTTGTTATGACTGCAACTTTGACAATCAAATTATATTAGAAAATTTATAGAAAAAAATTAACTTTTCTGTTGTAAAAGTTGAAGCTGTAGGAAAGGAGGTAAGGATGTAGTTACACAAGAAAAGTAACATGAGCTTGACAAGTCTTTTCAGTAAAACATTTGTTTTAGGTAAAAAATCCTTTCATCCCATAAACATTTTTCTCTTTGTTTACAAATATTTAAATCACATAGACATTTGTAGTTAAAAATGTATTAATAGTTTTTAGGAAGTCACTAATTCACATGCGTTAGGCCTGTCTTAGTTTAGACATTTAACTCCAGCATTAATTTATGAGCCAAATCAAACTATATTTCACAGAATCACAGAATGTCAGGGGTTGGAAGGGACCTCAAAAGGTCATCTAGTCCA
>NW_009692694.1:85352-132126 GCF_000703405.1 Apaloderma vittatum
CAGAGGGGCAGGAGGACGTCTCTCGACCTACCAGCTACTCCCCTTCTAACACACCCCGGGATGCCATTGGCCTTCTTGGCCATGAGGGCACATTGCTGGCTCATGGGCATCCTGCTGCCCACGAGGACCCCGAGGTCCCTTTCTCCTACACTGCTCTCCAGCGAGTCGATCCCCAACCTATACTGGCACATGGGGTTATTCTTTCCCAGGTCCAAAACTCTACACTTGCCCTTGTTGAACTTCATAAGATTTCTCCCTGCCCAGCCCTCCAGCCTGTCCAGGTCTCTCTGAATGGCTGCACAGCCTGCTGGTGTGTCAGCCACTCCTCCCAGTTTTGTGTCATCAGCAAACTTGCTGACAGCACTCTCTAATCCCTCGTCCAGGTCATTGATGAATATATTGAACAGCACTGACCCCAGCACTGACCCCTGAGGGACTCCACTAGACACAGGCCTCCAGCCAGACTCTGTCCCATTGACCACAGCTCTCTGACTTCTTCCCTTCAACCAATTAGAAACCCACCTTACTACTTGGTCATCCAGACCACACTTCCTCAGTTTACCTATGAGCATGCTGTGGGAGACGATGTCAAATGCCTTTCTGAAATTCAGATAGACCACATCCACTGCACTACATATTTCTGTACAGTATTAATGATACACCTTACACAAAAATGAATGAGAGTGGTCAGGCATCGGAGCAGGTTTCCCAGGGAGGTTGTGGGATCTCCATCCTCGGAGATATTCAGAACTCAGCTGCACACAAACTTGAGCAGCTTGTTGTAAGTTAACCGAGTTTGACCAGGGATGTTGAAAGAAACAATCTCCCGAGGTGTCTGCTAACCTTAGCCATGTCTTGATTCTGTGATTCATAGAAAAATACAGGCAACTTCAGAGGATGTCTGAGTTCTGTGGTATTTATTGACTATCAAAGAAACCAGGGTAACAAGATTCTTAGTACTGCACTTTCAGTGAAGTATCCATGTCTAGTTTATGTTAGCCCCAGTTAAGAGGTGGTCTTTAAAATCTGAGCTAATAGCCTCATTTAACAGCAACTGCTCACCTCATATATGCATAACCCTATTGCACGGGTTTTAATAAAAAAGAAATAAAGAAAACTGGATTCCTTTCAGCATTCAGGTGCTGTTTCCATAGCTGACATTTTCCACGCTTGGCACAGCTTCTGTCAAAGCCCGAGCAAAACCCAAGTCTTTCACTTACTGCATTTTATCTAAGCTAGCACCAAGGTACCCCATCAGCCAGGAAAGATGAGCTGTTTGAGGGAAAACAGCTAGCAATATGGACAAGAGGAAGATGGGGATCTTGGAGACTACAGTTTGCAGAGCTGTTGGATGCATTATCTGTGACTGAAGGCTCACGGAGCAGATAATCACACAGCACAGTTTATAATCTAGAACAATTCCTTTGTTTCACATCAGTCCTAATACAAACTCATATTAAAGATAAGTGCTGTCTTCTCAAAAAACATTCATAATCACAGTTTTCCCAACTTCTAGCATGGCTTGTTTTGTGCATCAAAGGGACCTTTGTTATACTTTTCTGTTTACCAAGGCTTGGTGAAAGAATTGTTGTGGGATTCCTCATAGCATGTAAATCAGAAACTAAAGTTCATCCCAAATACCTGATTCTGTGTGTCAGAGTCTTTGACTTGCTTTTCTCCAGGATAGACAAATAACAAGTTCACTGGAATCTGACTTTTTGAGCAAAAATGATTCTGTGTTCCTAACCACACTGAATACTTTCTAGTTCTCTCCCCACAATGGCCATAAACCGTCAGTGCTTTTTCTCATTTCTTTTCTCTTAGGTAGCTTCACATTTGTTATGAGTTTTGTTGGAAACTTTGAATGGTTCCCAGCTGCTGGTCAGCATTTTAAAGAGTAGACAAATGCTTTTTATAAATTACCAGAAGAGATAGGTGGATATACTGTGCTCTCAGATGTGATAACTTCTTAAAGAAAAATATATAGCTGAATTTTCAGCATTGGTACAGATGGGCAGCATAACTTTTTTTTTTTTTCCGCATGACTTTAAAACTCTTTCCACTTCCAAAATCAAGTAAAGTTTCTAACTTATACAGGCTATGAGTTATTGGAAATGTCCAAAAGTCTTATATATGTGGACAAAAAAGAAGTAGACGAGCAAGGACCAGATATCGTCATAGAATCATAGAACAGTTTCGGTTGGAAGAGGCATTCAAAATCATTGAGTCAAACATTTGTCCTAGCCCTATCAACACCACTAAAACATGTCCCTCAGTACAATATCTACCTTTTTCTCAAACACGTCCAGGGATGGTGACTCAACCACCTCCCTGGGCAGACTGTTCCAATGCCTGAAAACTCTTTCAGTAAAGAAATTCTTCCTAATATTCAACCTGAACCACACCTAGCGCAACTTGGGGACATTTCCCCTTGTCCTATTACTGACTACCAGGGAGAACAGACCAATCCCTGCCTCTCTACATCCTCCTCTCAGGTAGCTGTACAGAGTGATAAGGCTTCCCCTCAGTATCCTCCAGGCTAAACAGCCCCAAATCTCTCAGCCATGTCCATACGAACATGCTTCAAATCCTTTAACAGCTTGGCAGCCTCCTCTGTACCCTCTCCAGCATCTCAATGACTCTCTTGTAGTGAGAGGCCCAAAACTGAACACTGAACTTGATTTGCGGCCTCACCAAAGTCAAATACAGGGACATGATCACCACCCTGCTTCTGCTCACTACACCATTCCTGATCTAGACCAGAATGCCATTCGCCCTCTTGGCCACCTGGACATACTGTTGGCTCATGTTCAGCTGGCTGTCTTATCAACTTCCCCAGGTCTCTCTCTGCCTGGCAGCTCTCCAGCCACTCCTCCCCAAGCCTGTAGTGCTGCTGGTGGTTGTTGTGGCCAAAATGCAGGACCCAGCATTTGGCCTTATTGAACTCATGTGATTGGCCTTGTCCCAGTGATTCAGCCTGTCTAGATCCCTCTGGAGAGCCTCTCTGCTCTCAAGCAAATCAACGCTTCCACCCAGCTTGGTGTTATCTGCAAATTTACTGAGGGTCCATTCTGTCCCCTTGTCCAAATCATTGATGAAAATGTTAAACAGGACTGGCCCCAATACTGAGCCCTGGGGGACACCACTCATGACCGATCACCAACTGGATTTAACTTTATTGACCACGACTCTTTGGACTTGGCCATCTAACCAGTTTTTCAATCAGCCAGGCGTATGCCCATCCAAGCCAAGAGCAGTCAATTTCTCTAGGAGAATGCTGTGGGCAGCAGTGTCAAATGCCTTACTAAAGTCAAGGCAGACAACATTCACAGCCCTTCCTTCATCCGATAAGTGGCCCTCCTGTCATAGAAGATGAGGTTTGTTAAACAGGATCTTCCCTTCATAAACCCATGCTGACTGGGCCTGATCACCTGGTTGTCCTGCATGTGCTGCATAATGGAACTCAGGATGATCTGCTCCAACATCTTCCCTGGCACTGAAGTCAAACCGACAGGCCTGTAATTTCCCAGATCATCCTTCCACCCTTTCTTGTAGACAGGTGTTATACTGGTCGACTTCCAATCAGCTGAAAGGTCCCCAGCTAGCCAGGACTGATGATAAATGATGGACAGTGACTTGGTGAGCATGTACCATATATTATCTGGGGATGGATCCCACACTAGTCGTGTTTGCATGGAACCCACTAATTTCAGTGAAGCACATCCTGATTTAGACTTGCAGTCAGCAGCTCTGTCACTGATTCAGCCAGGAGGAGGAAGGAGATGACTAGGTATACTGGACTGTGTGGCACCTGGTGTCCAGCCAGGGTCAACCCGTCACAATAATAAGGCTTTCAGAACTTTGCAAAACATATTCAGCATCATGCCCCATACAATAACAGGAGATCCATTCTCAAATCAAGATGGTTCTCGCTTTATATTCTACAACAAGAAAACTGACTGGCTTTAAAATCTCTGTTTCATCAAGATAACACAATTCTAAACCCACTATTCTTCTTCATACTTACCAAATCTTTTTGAGATCTTCCTAAATATTTCCTCAATTATTTCCTGGAGCAGTAAGCTCCTTCCTGGAGAGCTAATCATACACAATATAAATACATATACCCATTTAAAGTTTGTTGCTTTTAATTTTATCTGTGGTGGAGATAGGGTGAACTGAGTCTCCCAAGACAGCTCATCAGTTATGAAGGTGTTTTTTTTTTAAATAAACAGAAGTTTTATTTTTTAAAGCCTTTTCACTGTCATAACTAGAATGAGTACTTGTGAATGAAGCATTTTGTGATGGCCTTCTGAAGGTGAACAGGCTCCATCTACAGCAAAGAAAATGTTGCATTTGACATTTTCTCTTCTCAGAGTGTCTCTGTACCAAAACTGATACAATTATCTGAGTTGAAAACCTACAGCAACAACAACTGGCATATACTACCCTCATTTTTGAAGGTGGGAATATGACTGGCAGGAAAATAGCTGATACTGCTGACCTTTAGGATTTCATTGTTAGCCTTGAAAACTTATGAGTCATTAAAAAAGAATAAAGGAGTGCTGTCAATATTCACAGTTTGCATGTGTTCTTGCACTAAAAAAAAAAGTCCCGTATTTGACAATAAAATCCATTTTCTCATCCTACATCCACACTGGATTTCCTTAATGAGAGCTGCAATACCAGTCCTCTATCCACTGACTACATTGACTTTTCACTTTTTTGACGTTGCTGGGACCAAGTTAGTTTAGCTGACCAAGTTCTTCCATATAGAGGGTTCAATCCAGAGTTTATGAACTTATTAAAAGTTCTTCCTTTTATTTTACTGGTTGTTGTATCAGGTTAGCAGAGAACAAATGCTCTTAACTTACATTATTCCCCATTAAAAGGAGAAGAACCCTGTGAAAGTAAATTGACAGTCTCTAAAAGAGAAGGCAATTGCAGGAGTGCTCACCTGATGGGGCTGCATCAGTTTCATCCTAATTAAATAACATTCATGCTATGCAAGCAGCAGTGTCTGACATGTGCAGAAGTCACATCTGAGGGTCTGGCTCAACACTTCTCAGCAGTGTGGGAAATATTGAATTTGGCCAGCTCAAGGCTCAGGACAGAGCTAGACCACAAGAAGTAGAAAAACAGAAGCAAGCAATACAACTAAATAAAGTATGTAGCAAAAAGCCTGGGATATAGATCTTTCTGCTCCTGCTATGCCATTGATAGCAGCATCTAACCTGATTTTCCTGCACTCTTGTAATGGGAAAGGAAGGGAAGAGTCAAGGTAGATTTGTTACTTCCTCGGCAAGTCTGTTGCTTCAGTCAACTTCTTTTTTTCTTATCCCTAGAGCTGTCTTTGGTATCTGCTATACAAAATTAAAGCAGTTTCAGGCCTGTATGTTACCATTTGAGTTTGTTACCTGTATGTTACCATGGAGTCTGCAGAGGAAGCTGTTTTAGTGTAGTTTAACATAGAGAGGCCACACAGATGTCTTTAAAAATGTACATAAACTCTAGGAAATGCTGCCTGAACCAAGAAAGTTAACCTATTGAAAGCATAAACATGGGATGAGAAAAAATAAGTTTTTCTTAAAAAAATTGCTCAATTTTTTCTATCAAGAACATGTGGTGGGGGTTTTTTTAATGATATAAAGGAAAACATGCATTTCTTTGAAAGAAAATTCTCAGGGAAAAATGTGTCTTGTGTGTCAAAGTAATTGACTTTTTCATATCATAATAATTCTTCTTTTAACATTCAAATCCGTATGTCTCAAAAAACATCTTGGTACAAATTTGTATGCCAAAATATAATCCTCATCTCTCTGCCTACACCTCCTGCCATTTCAAATTTCTGAAATGGAATAGGAAAAAAAGCAGTTAAAGAAGCTTCAGGTTAGAGGAAACTAAACAAAGTTTTAGATTTTACAGCCCTCTCTAGAGATGGCCTGGTTATATCTTTGGACAAGATAATGCCTCACTTTCAGCTTTATGGAGTTCCCATTGGAACAGGAATCCTCTCCCTTACGAGTCCTTTATGGTCTACATGAGTGTTCATCTTTGTCCTCGGTGGACAAGAGATGGAAGGATGAGCTTAATGACTATCCCTATATCCTGACTTTCCATGAATTTTCTTCCAGACCAAATCAAATAGTATGTGGTTTACTGCAGAACTTCCAGCTCTTTGTTGACCATTCAGAATGAAAGTCTCTTTGAAAACACTGAGAAGCTCTTCCTCATCCAATTATCCAACTGTTTTCTGGGTTTTCTATGCCTACATCATTTAATTAAATATAGCTGAAATTAACAGTGAATGCACAAAAAAATTAAAAGGAGATATAGAACTAGGTAGATTCCTGTATTACTTTATCAAATTAGTCTCTTTATCCACTGGAAGCTAAGATGAAAAAATGTGGGACAGATTATTGTAAGTGTATTGTAGATCAGGGTAGCTTCATTGAGAGCTGAATACACAAACTCCTATAACAAAAATCTATGCATCCCTTGTAAATTCAGATAATACTCTTTGCCTGTAGTCAGAGAATAGAGTATTGGCACATGGAGCACAACATATCAGCAAATAATAATGAACAGAAATTTTGTCATTCATCTGGCAAAGCACAGGGTGAAACAAAGTCAAATGTTTTATGAAGTCTTTGGGGTTCAGATGCTCAGCCGGAAAAAAATCAGTATTGCTCTAATTAGCTATATTCAAGTTCATAATCTGCAAATCAGGTCTACTGTTGTGTACTCTCACTATATCAAAATGAATCATTCTTTATTCTGATCAAAGCTTGACTAATTTATTGAAGACAGCTAGTAATTCTCAAAATTTTTAGTTTGATAAGAAAGTTTAAAGATAGTACCTAGGTCATTCACAGTTTGGAGAATTGAAGGGTTGTTCTTGTATGGCTCCTGATTTCACCTCCATTTCATCCTGCTTCCTGTTAGAGGGATAACTTATTCTACTTTATGTATACATAAATGTCCTTTAGGGCTCTGTTTATTTCTTTCTCTAGCCATACAGAAAATAATGAGATCCCCAAAGAAAGCCTTAAGGGTCTCTTAAATAAGCAGGGAGGAACAACTGGCTGTCTTATGAGCCCTTGTGAAAATAACAATTTGTTCATTAATCACGGAAGTAGAGCTTTGTCACTGGAGAGTTAAGCTAGCCTTACTCCATCGACAACAGCAAAAACACCTTCAACATGAATGAAGCATTTATCATGCTAAGCCTGTAAATTCCATATAATGGCACAGCATTAACCCTTTCCCTTTATATTTTATGACAGTCTGGCTTGATGCAGTAATTATGAGTGATCTAATAGCTTCCTTCCAAGCCCACAAAAATAGTTAAAATGGCATTGAATTAATTTAATGACCTTGGAAAGTGTGTTAAATATTTTTCTATTAACTTGAACAGTGTATGTCTTTTTAAAAGAGTTTTGAGCCTTAAAGTTTCTTATTATTATTAGCAACAGCTGAAATTACAATACCAAAAGCTGTGTAAAACATAATGTTTTGTGAGGTTGAACCAAACAGTGGTACTTATTTAAGAAGACACAGGATGCTGGAACTTCAGCCTGGATTTAGAAAAAAAATCATCAAGGACCTCAGTTATCAGCTTCTTATTTCCCAATCTCTGTCTAAACATGTGGCTTTTGCAAGATTCAATTATTGCTAGGTTTGCTCCTTTAACAAACTCACCAGCCAGTTACATGGGCCCATGTAGGAAGCAGGGTGGGCAGCTGAGATTCAATTTACGTGGATTTAGGCTGCTGTAGAGTCATACCCTTAAAGTAAATCATACAAGTCCGTGTAATATGTAACAAATTCTTATATCTCCAGGATGAAAATTACCACCAGAAGTTTATGTTCCAGCATTTAAATGATGCCCATGGCATGAGTGTTGGAACAAATGATCCTTAAGGTCCCTTCTAACCCAAACCATTCTATGATTTTGTGATTCTATGAAATAATGCCCTCAGCATGAGATAACTACATTGAATGTCCTTATTATATATGGAGATGAATCATGGGGCTAGACCTTGGAGCTTGCTTTGGTAACTACTGTAAGAGCCTTTATTTCATATGAGAAAATCCAGACATTCACGATAACGTAACTCTTTTTTTTTCTCCACATGCATACGTTATGTATAGTTTGAAATTAAAAAGCAAAACTCATTGTGAAGAAAAAATATTTTAAAAATAACAATATGTATTAAGTCTTCTTTATCTTAAGGAGAGATAAAGGGAGACTACGGAGAGGATGGAGACAGACTCTTCACAGCTGTGCACCACAAAACCCTAAAAGGAATCACTCAGGCTGTGAGAAAGGAAATTCTCACTGGACAAAGCCAAATTTATGAGAGAAAGCTGGCACATGGCCTCTGAGAAGCTTCCAGTATCTGGCCTCTGGCCTTCTAGTATCTTAAGGGGAACTACAAGAAAGCTGCTGAAGGTCTTTTTAGGATGTCGGGTAGTGGTAGGACTAGAGGGAATGGATTAGAACTAGAGATAGATGGGTTCAGATTGAACATTAGGAAGAAGTTCTTCCCCATGAGGGTGGTGAGACCCTGGCACAGGTTGCCCAGAGAGGGGGTGGAAGCCCCATCCCTAGAAGTTTTTAAGGCCAGACTGGATGGGGCTCTGAACAGCCTGATCTAGTGGGGGATGTCTCTGCCCATGGTGGGGGGGTTGGAACTAGATGATCTTTATGGTTCCCTCTAACCCTGACAATTCTGTGATTCTGTGATAAGCTTATTGTTAATTGAATGGAATTTAACTGTCTGTGATGGCAAGAAAATTAGAAGAAAAGACGGTTTCCTGCTCTTTTCTATTTGGTCTTAAATGCTCTAAGTTTGTGCTCAAAGATATAAATATGTGAGTGAAGCAGTAATAATGATCCTGCAACTTCATGCCTACCCACTCAGCCAGCCACTAGTTGTTATAACACTTGTCCTTAAGTTTAGAGAACCCTTTTCAGTGGACCTGGGAGTTAAACAGTTCATGGCATTTCTCTGAGGGTCATGCAGAGCATCACTGAATGTAACAGTTGTTCCAAGGATGAAGAACTCATACTGCAGCATACACATAGCAAATTGGCTAACCTGTTGGTATGTGAGGATCATGACTTTTCTGGGACATAAATACTGTTGCGGAGTGTAAGCTGAAGGATGCTACTGTACATTTCTATTTATTACCCCAGATGGAAAAACATAAAGAGCCTGAAATAAGTCTGGTTTGTAGTGAATACCTGCACAGCAAAATATCTGTCAAGTCATATATCTCTGTGTGATTTATAAGAGAGGACATGAAAGACTGAGAAGAAATAAAGCCAAAGCTACTCTCTAGGTGCCTTACCTGCTCTACCATGTCAGCTCTGAAGATCCTATAGAACTTCTTTCTCTTCTCTCTCCTGCTGTTGACTTGCAGCCTCTTTCTGGCAATCACTAGAGGTGTCACTGAGCACAAAGCTATGAGATACTAATGGATCAAGTGTGACTACAAATTTCTTCACAGCAGCTTCATGCATGGAAATAGAATTTAACATGTATCTTACAGGCTTGTGATGTCTTCCTAAGGCTGGCAATTTGTGTTGAGAAAAATACATCAACTCCAAAAGTATCAACTGTACACATGTAGCAGTGGCACTTCCATCCTCTTTTCTTCTTGTTTATCGCAACAGTTTTGCAAATGTGGTTTCCTTTTGTTAGCCTTCAGAGGGTTTTGTTATGCAGAGACCCACCCTAAGAGCAAAGCGACAATTGTGAACACCTCTGGCCACAATCAGAACTGCACCAAAATGTGTATTTTCACCAAAACAGTCTTATCTTGCTACTGTGTTCATTCAACAAAATTACAGGGCAAGACAGATGGAAAACACAGGTAAAGATATCCTGATCCTTGTGGAAACCAAAGCTGATTGCCACAGGTGGTCTCCCACTTGCAATTCTGCTAATAGTTTTGAAGGAACAGGCTGTACATAGGATGGTTAACTACAATCCTGTGAATTATGTGGGTATACTCATAGTTAGGAGGAAAGAGAGATGTTAGTATGGTACATAGACTCTGTCTCGTTTTGTATGTTCAGCCTTTCATGATGCCTTCAGGTCCTTCTTTTTCTTGTTTCTCTTCCTATTCTGGGTGAGATGTTGAATAATGAGGCTTTGGGTTGGAAGGATAACACTTATGTCCCTGAGATTTTTATCTTAAATTATCTTCGGGAAGCTACTCAGAATAACTGTTTTAGAATAAAAGATTTTAGAGGTGTTGCTGAATCCACCTATGGATTACAAATTTGACTCACAGTCAATTGTCACAAATACAGGTTTATATTTCATGTATGGCAGTTTTATGTCAGTGTGAGTTATATGAATTCTTCTGTACAACAACAGAGCTGAGAACATATACACTTCTGATACAGAGGTGGATTTAGAAACAAAAATCTGCAGAAAAAATTGGCATTACAAAACCTGATTACTTTCCAAAGATTAATTAATCATTGCATTCGAGTGATCTGCAGATTCATTTTTATTTGAAAAACAAAAATTCAATAAACAAAAAAAGAATAATTTTAAGCCATTTCCTTTTGTTCTCAATTTTCATTTTGCATATTCATCTTTTCAGAGTAATAACTGACAAAAAGCAGTTCAAAATCACATAAATCAAAATCCCAACAGATCTCTACCCAATGTAGCACAGTCCTGCAAAACATTTCACTTAAAAAAGGTAGTTTTTATAAATGTTATTTTTAAAAGATAAATGTTTTCTTATCAGAGGAAAACAGACTGTGAGGGGCTAGAAAACACTCAGTTCATTCAGCCATCTGCCCCTTAATAGGATCAGTTATACCATGACACTTTAACTCTTGTTTTAGAAGTCTTTCGGCAGAGGTTAAATGATCTATTCTAGCACTTCAACACCACAACAGAAAATTTTTCTATGGTCTGACCTAGATTTTTTTTCTCAGTGAAGTTCAGCTTTTTTTCTGTATGCAGCTTCCATCATGAACAGATAAGACTGGTTTCTCCCTATCCTCTTTGCAGAATTATTCTCCTTATATTTAAAATCAAATATCTCTATCTTCTCTCTTAGATTGTTCAGCTTAAATATCTGCAGTTTCTTTCACTCTTTCTATAGGACTCATACCATCTACGTGTCACAATCAGTCTGTTTTGAAATCTTTAAACTGTTTCTATTATCTTTTTACCCCCTTGGACTATACTTCTAAAATACAAATAGATCATAATCATCATGATATAATTTATAAATTTTATAGTTTTCCTGATTTTTTTGAGCATAAGCATGAAGTTTCTTCCTAGAAAACTCTAGCAAAATCAGTGGCCTAGAATATCATTTCTTTGCTGCAGTGTGCCCCAGTGTGAGAATATTTATTATAGTCACACAGTTCTTTTGGTGAAATATACATTTGTATTTGAAATCAAGAATATGTATTTAAAAGTAGGGGCTTCTCCTAGCTAAGCTGGTGCTAAAAACACCACGGGAATTTGGTAGAACAAGCGCTTACATATATATAGTGCGGCAAGGAAGTCTGTTGACTGCAATGAGACTCCATATATAATCTACAGAGAAAGAGTTAAAGAACAGTTCAGAATATGTTAGGACACTGGTAATGGAATAAAACATTTCATTTCAACAACTACACTATTAAAAAAAAACAAAGAAGAAAGAGAGCAGATACTATTTCTTTACAGAACAGTAAAATTTGCTGTTCCTCACAAGATAAGAGTAGAAAGTTTACTTTTTGCTAAGGGCATATATACGGTGCATGGTATATATACTTCATAAAGACTCTTTGCCTACAGGTTATTACAGTCTTTTTTGGTTATAGTTCAACATTATACACGTGTCCTCTTGCTAACTCCAGTCCTTAGCTATCTAAACTTAATAGAAGGTGCTCTTTCATGGGTTAAAGTGAATTTTTTAATATCTGCTGAGTTGCTCTCAGTCTTGAATGCAAAAGACAAGTAATCTCAGATTTCATATTCAGATTATTTGAAATATTTGTATTAAATGATCCCTAAAGTCTTAAAACACAAGCAAAAAGAATAGCTTAGGTAATGGTTATAAAGTAATGATGTAAGATATTGCAGTTTCTGGGTAAGAGAGTGCATACTTTTTTTTTTTTTAATTGACATTTTGAATTTGCGATACAGAATGATTCCTATAAAGACCAAAATGAAGTCCTGGCCTAGTGAAGGAAATGAGAACCTTGCCACAAATTTATACAATAGCCAGGTTTCACTCTGGTATGTGCTACCCTGCACTGTTGGCTTGAAGCATTATTACACTCTCAACCTCAATTTTTACATTTTCTAGGTTTTGATGGATTTATTGCAGGATGCAACAGGAAAGTGAAGTATTCAGCAAGATGCATCGGACAAGACAATAAAGGAAAGATAGACCTTGTTCCCTCTCTACAAAGAATTTGTTTTTTACTTACTAGTGCATTTCTTCTAATCGATAAACAGGAAAGACTGGCAGATTCAAATTAGAGGTTAAGCAAAGGGTAGCTAAGAAGAACAAGAACCAAGTACCTTTGTTTAAAAATAGAATTAGAATGAAGCTAGCAACCTGAGGGAATTGACATGAACAGGTTATAAGGAAATTGGGAATGTTCCTTTATTACAGTTAAAACACAGAAGAAATGAAAAAAAGTGCCTGCTTTGCAAGGTCCCAGTTCTGCCTTCAGCCAAGTAGAAAAGCTAGTGGTATCAAAGCAATTAAGATTAAAATGAAACTTGAAGGCAAATAGAGATCATCCAACCCATGTTATCTTTTTTGTCTGTGCACTTTATAGTGACGTAAACGTACAAATCATTATGGGATGTATTCCTCCCCTACAAGATGGACAATTAAAAGGTTAATTTTAGAATTAAAGCAAAACTAAACAACCTTTTAATTTCAATTAGCTTCAAGTATTTGATTATTACTCAAATTAGACTCTTTGGTTCAACTCATTTTCATTTGCAGATGGCTTTTGATTGAATGCTGACATCACAGGAAAAGAATGTGTTTCCGAGCACTAATGGGGAGGGGGAGATACTGCAATAGGAGTTATGGGAATTTCCCCAAGCAATGTTGTCAAGGTGTGTTGGACTTGTTCACTTTATGGCTTGCATGTACTCTTCAGGTTTTTGGTAAAGTGCTCATATTCCACAGTGAGGATTAGTGTTGATTGTAAATAATCATATTCGTTGTGACTCAGCTTAGCAAATTATCTTTTAAAATTGGTAATTTCTAGATGCAGTCAAACAACCGAATTCTTGCCTGTGGAAAATTGCCTTTTTGATGAAAATCCTGAAGATTTCGTTATCTGACAAAAAATGAAAGTTTGAAGAAAGCAGACTCTGTAGGCATGTGTTTAATGAAAACACAATTTTCTGTCCAAAAAAAGTTCACAGAAAATATTTGACAGACCTTAATAATTTCTTTCTTGCCTTCTACTTAGCTTTTCCTTCCTGTGACACATTACTGAGAAAGCTGTAAACAGATAGAATCTGGAGCATTGAGGTTCCCTTAATCTGTCTTGGCCTAGTTCAGGATGAGTGGTAATACACAGCTTTCAGTACTTAATGGCCTCTGGGAATATATAACAGATAGCCACAAATTATTTCTTTTTTTTCCTTTAAAGGAGTATGGGCCCTCCTTTAACACTGATGACTTTTGGGGACAAGGGAGACGTAATAACTCTGAAATGGTTTCCCTTGCTCAGAAATGCTAAATGATGACATGAGGTTTCTCATGTGGTAAATGCAGATTTGGTAAAGGTCTCCTGCAGCATTCTGCAATATTATTCTCTCTGGATGGGCAGGTCAGCAGGTAAAGGGATTTGAGCTGGCAGTCGTCAGTGCACTAATGACACAGAGCAGCTCATCTTCCCTGTTCGTGGCTGCAATTGGTCTGTAGAGACGAAGGAGTTGCAAATTTCATTAGAAAAAGCAGTCTGATCTGAGTGCTTGATTCCTCCTATTAAAAGTTTTGTTCCTCATAATTTTGCAGGTATTTGTTCTTGTTCTGCCCAGAGTCTAGAAACTGCTGTTTCTCATTTATATTTACCTATAATCATTTTGTTTTGATCTAGACTTTGCAATTTTATTTGTTGTGATCTTTGGCATGGAGGACCCTAACGTATTAGATCTGGGGCAGTCCTTTGAAATCCTTCAAAAATTGCAGAGCTCTGTGCCCTGATGGTTAAATAACGATTTATTTCTTCTCTTCTCACTTCAGATGGAGTTTTTTTTCAGGGCTTTTTTTGGTGACTTTGTGGTTGGTATTTTTTGTTTGGTTTTGGGGGTTTTTGTGTGTAGATCAGGACACTATTAGTGACCAATAGAAAAGGAAAAGAAATAAGCACATTAAGTTTAATGGTGCTGCCATTTTTTATATAAACTCCTAGTTAGTTTAGCAGGTAACAACTATGAGCTTAAGGTGAACTACACTAGCCGTAAGCAAGATGATCTGTTGACAGCATATCACAGTGACGCACTAGCAACAATTAAAAAAAGCTGAAAGCTTAGTCGATTGCTACATGTCGTATTCATGTTGATCTCAATGAATTTAATTTTAAAAGAATTCAGAATATTCATCATAACTACCTTCTGCAGCAATAGATCCTACAGATCTGATAGTTTCAGAAAAAACCTATCTCCTTGTACTCTAAATTTACTCTTAATATAGGGCAACATGCTTATTTCAGAGTTGATGTCAAGAAGACCTTGACTTGAAGGAATCAAGATGCAGTTATATGGTTTATCTCTTTTTTAATAATGAAAAAAAAAGCGAAGGTGTTATCCATCAAACGAAGTATATTTCCACTCCTTCATGCTAGTACACTACTTGAAGTGATATCAAAGTGAAGTATAGTATCATATCTAACAAGAAGATAAGGAACGTTTTATCCTTGCACACAATGGACTTGTTTTGACAGAAGAACTGAGACAGAAGTTGAAGGCAAAGATGAGCACACTGAAATATATGAAACCCCTTCACATCCATCTTTACTACAATAAAAGTCTATCAAAGTGATTTAGCCTAGTTTCTGACAAGGGATGCTGCATCAACATCTGGTTTCCTCTTAAGAAAGGGATTGATTTCTACTCCACAGTGATAATAATTTAAGGAAAATTATCCAAACTTTCCCAGTAGCTCTTTCTTTATATACCATTACTCAATGCAATTAAACACATGGCACACTAAAAGTCAGTAACAGTTCATGTATAATAATAAAGTCTAAGTGGCAATAACTCTATATGTAAAATGAAGTGTAAATCTGACAATGTACGGAGGAGGCAAAGTCCAGTGTAAGCCTCCCAGCAGATATTTTTTCCCTCTCCAGTGGAGTCTTCACACTAAATCAATTCCTAAACTATGAAATACGCAATCAGTTTAGCTTCCCTTATTGCTGGTTTAATTGTTGCCATTCTTGGGGAAAAAAAAATAGTCCACAAACAACAGAAAATTGGTATTAAAGAAAGAATAGACAGTCAGAACCCACATCTGAAATATAGATGTTGTTTAAGCCCAGAACCTGACTTGAATTGTATACCTAAAATCAAGAGCTAGCACTTTTCAATGCTCCTACTTCATGTATAGAGAGGAATGAATATAGACTAATCTAAATTGTAATTTCATAGGTTATTTATACTGCATAAATAAGGTACTGCAGCTCTTTGAAAGGCAATTTGAACTAAAAGGTCTCTGTATTGAATTCTTAAGTATTTATATTCAGTTTCTTACATTGTATTGTGTTTTCAGAATCATTGGTGAATTTGTTAAATCACTGGTGTGCTTGTTAAAGCTTAAAGAAAATGTAATATTGCATGAACATTGGCTACCCTTAGACTCTCTCCCTAAGTGTAAGTGTTTGTAGCTAAATACAAAACCTTGGTTATAGCTATCTTAACTGAACCAAAACAAACTGCAGTAAGTTCTTGTTTAAACTCCAACAGCCTTGTATTTGTAATGAAGTAAGGCCACTTAATAACACGTCAAGGCCATATTTCATAGTATGTAGTAGTTTTTACTGTATGGATGATTTCATATGTCATTAACCAGAGTTTTCAAATGTGTTCCAACTAGCTTATAGAAAAAAACACTAACAGGCTGAAACAAGATTATTGGCAAAATCAACACCATTGAATGGGTAATTGTTTTTTCACTTTTTACTTGCTATTGGTAACTACTCTAGCAGGTCCAGAACAATATAGTCTTAATATACTGTTCACAGTATCACAGTATGTTAGAGATTGGAAGGGACCTCAAAAGATCATCTAGTCCAATCCCCCTGCCAGAGAAGGAACACCTAGATGATGTTACACAGAAAGGCATCCAGGCAGGTTTTGAATGTGTCCAGAGAAGGAGACTCCACAACCTCCCTGGGCAGCCTGTTCCAGTGTTCTGTCACCCTCACTGAGAAGAAGTTTCTTCTCAAATTTAAGTGGAACCTCTTGTGTTCCAACTTGATTCCATTATCCCTTGTCCTATCATTGTTTGCCACCAAGAAGAGCCTGGCTCCGTCCTCGTGACACTCCCCCTTTATATATTTATAAACACTAATAGGGTCACCCCTTAGTCTCCTCTTCTCCAGACTAAAGATACTCTGCTCCCTCAGTCTTTCCTCACCAGGGAGATGTTCCACTCCCTTAATCATCTTAGTTGCTCTGTGCTGAACTCTCTCCAGCAGTTCCCTGCCCTTCTTTAACTGAGGGGCCCAGAACTGGACATAATATTCCAGATGCGGTCTCACCAGGGCAGAGTAGAGGGGAAGGAGAACCTCTCTCGACCTACTAGCCACCCGCCTTCTAATACATCCCAGGATGCCATTGGCCTTCCTGGCCACAAAGGCACATTGCTGGCTCATGGTCATCCTGCTGTCCACCAGGACCCCCAGGTCCCTTTCCCCTAGACTGCTCTCTAGTGCTGAGACAAAAATCTCAACCCTCCACAGATGTATTGACTTTACTATGATGGGGTTTAATTGAAGTTTTATTCTTTTTTTCAGGCTCAGGTAAGAACTTTTACATAAAAAGAAAGTTCTTATTAGCAAGATCTGAGCCTCAGGATCCTCCCCTTTAAGCAAGGAAGTTAAATAATTAAGCTTATGCCAGATTCCTCTTATCCTGCCTTCTTTCAACCCCATGACACCCCTGGCTTCATAGTGAAATCGAATAGTCCAGACTTGTAGGTAAATTATCTTGTAAACAACTCATCTTTCTTTGAGCTATCTCCTTCCTGCACCATAAATTTTACTTTCCTAATTACTCAACAACATTACTTCAACAACAGGTAGACCATGTCCAGTTCTTCTGCTTCCTTTCCTTCTTCTCTAATTCACCAGGAAAGACCTTTAACTGAGAGTAATCTGAACATTGCAAGTGTGAGGATGACTTAACACTGCCCACATCTTGTAAGGGTGTGAGACTTTTATCCATCAGAGTATGAGCTAGTACGAGGATGACGACTCCTCAGAAAAAGGAGAACGAGTGTGTTCTGGAGTAAGAACCAGAATAAGGGCTCAATGCAGGGGCTAGTCCTGTTTAACATCTTTATCAGTGATCTGGATGAGTGCACTCTTAGTAAGTTCGTAGATGACACCAAGTGTTGATCTGCTTGAGAAGAGGGAGGTTTTGCAGAGAGATCTGGACAGTCTGGATTGATGGGTCAAGACCAATGAGTTTCAATAAGGCCAAATGCTGGGTTCTGTACTTTGGCCACAGCCACCTTCAGAAGTGCTACAGGCTTGGGGGCAAGTGGCTGGAAAGCTGCTCAACAGAGAGGAACCTGGGGATGTTGATTAATAGCCATCTGAATATGAGCCAACAGTGTGCCCGGATGGCCAAGAAGTCAAACAGCATCCTGGCCTGTATCAGGAATAGTGTGGCCAGCAGGACCACGGAAGTGATTTTCCCCCTGTACTCAGCACTGATGAGGCTGTACTTCAAGCACTGTGTTCAGTTTTGGGCCCTTTACAGCAAGAAAGACACTGAGGTATTAAGCTAAAGAATGTAAAGAAGGACAAGAAAGCTGATGAAGGGTATAGAGTACGAGTCTTATGAGAAGCAGCTGAGAGAACTGAGGTTGTTCAGTCCTGACAAAAGAAAGATAAGGGGAGACCTTGCCCCTCTCTATAATTTCCTTAAAGAGGTTGTAGAGAAGCGGGGATCAGTCTGTTCAACCAAGTATCAAGCACCCTCAAGTTACGCCAAGGGAAGAATTTCTTTACTGAAAGGGTTATCAGGCAATGAAAAGGTTTTCCCAGAGCAGTGGTGGAGTCTCCATCCCTGGAGGTATTTAAGATTCATGAACACATAGTGCTTAAGGACACCGTTTAGTCAAGGAATTGTCAGTATTAGTTTAATGTTTGACTTAATGATCTTAAAGGTCTTTTCCAATCTGTGCAATTCCGTGATTTTGTGAAGAACACATAGTTGTCTGGAGGTGGATCTGCAGCTTCTCATTCTCCTGACACAGCAAATAAAGGAAGAGAATAAAAGCAGGAGAACTTTTGGTCTGAGTTGCCTGCCCTAGAGAAAGACTTCTAGCTAGGCTTTTCATCTGTCTATCTTTAAGGAAAGCAGAACAAAAATTGGAGAATTTGTGGAGGTGGGAATTGGTAGGGGAGAGATAGATAGTTAAGCAACTGTTTTTGTGACTTGCAGTTGGGTTAAGATAATTTGGGAGATCTGCGACAAGGAGGGTAAACAAAGTAAAGTATTTATGCCTTTTGGTAAGTGGGGTAATAACACCAAGAACAGTGAAAAAATTTAAGAAATTTGACTGCAAATGCTCATAACTATTCATCTGATTGTGTATATTCCTTATTAGAAACGCTGACTTTAAATTGTTCTGATAATTATCTTTGAGCAAGCACTCAGTTTTTTGATTGCGTAGGTGATATGATACAGTGCTAATACGTTTTGCCCTTTGGGTGACTGAAATACTATTTTTTAGCTATTGTTTATGATCGTTCACTCCTTATAGATTTACCTTTATTGTTAAGTCACTTAATCTAGTTCTTTCTTTGATTTCAGGAGATCTGGAACATAAAGACTCCCCTCCCTCCATTTGGATGTTAGTAATTTACTTAAATAGTACAGGAAGGACCAAAAAAAGAGAAACTTTGACTGAAAGACATGCTTGTGCGGTTATATCCTGGTCTTGCAAACAATTTTGCTCTTGTCTGGCTTCATTCATATTAGCAATGCCATTTTTATGCTCACAGTCAGGAAGAAGATTAAGACTGTGTTATTTGTAAATTAGGGACTAGAAGGTGTTGTAAATTCTTTTATGTGTGTGCGTATGATCAAAAAAATATCTATAAAAATAGAGGGGGGAGCTTTTCAATTTTTCCTACACTTCATCTGGAGGTGCTGCTTCAAAAATTGAAAAGTTTAACAAAAAGCAAATAAGTTGCGTTTGCAGTTTTCCACAAGGTTACCATTGTGGACCTCACTTGCGATAAAAACACTATCTCGCCACGCAAAATTTGACCAGCTTTGCACCAAGACTTAGTATGGGACTTTTCTCTTTATCAAAATGGTTGCAAAAAGCAAAAGACATACCAGCTTGAATCTGAACATTTTTTGAAAAAAGTAGATAGAATCCTAATGCAGTCATGTAAGATTCATTTAACTGAAGACATGTATTACCCTTTTAGAATTTTGGAGTTTAATATGGAAACATGCTGCAAAATGGTTTCTTTGGGAGTGGCCCATCTCACTCAGGGCAGGCGTCTAGTCTGCTCTGTCCACTCTGTCCTCTGTTAATAGGGAGAGAAATCAAACTTACTTATATGTAACTCAAACTTTTCTGAAAAATCTAGACTAGCTGTGGTGAATTGCTCCTTGAGCTTTTCTGGTTTTTTTCTAATGACGACAGAAAAAGTCCAGAAATGAAATGCAAATGAGCATACTGCTCATGTGCTGATTTACTATTTAGATCTTGAATGGTCAGATAATAATAAGAGCTTACGCTTCTATAACTGGAAGGATATCGGTCTTTTACTGGGCTATCTGTGATCTCAAGACTTAAAACACCAGAGCATTTGACTTGACACTCCTAAAATGTCCAATTTCTCTTGCCGGTACTAGAAATATGACGAGCTGTACAAAATTGGCAAAGATATTCACTTTACATTTTTAACAGTAGTATTACTAGTAGACTATTTTTGCAGGTTCCATCCTTCTGCATGCCACTTGTATCTCTCTGATATGATAACAAGAATTAGTAAAATCTCTTTGGATTACAGTTGCCCACTCTCACGGGTTTGAGTCTGATGAATTTTTTGCAAAAGTAGGGGTAGACTCATGAGAAACTTCAAGAGTCTCCCCCACTCCCAGGTAGGAGTTGGACTTCCCTCTGGCCAGGGCCAGGTCAATCAGTGCCTCTGCCATCAAGGTACTCAAGAGACGACCCCACTATTCTTTTTCTCTCTCTTTTGGTTTTGTCGTGTTTTGAGCTGTGTTGTCTTTAATGTTGGAGAGTTTTTCTGTTGGAGGAGGGAGACGTGAGAGGAGAACAAAAGAATGTCGCCAGGGGAAAAGAGTCCCAGAGGAGGTGAAGGAGAAGGCTGCTAGATCAAGACCTTTCCCTGAAGCCCGTGCTGTTTGAGATGGCAGGAAGCTGGTTGCCTGCCAGCTGAGGGGACTGACAGCAGCAAGAATGTCCAGCGTGCATCTTTGATTCATTCCTCTCAATGTCCTTCTTCTTAAATGGTGGTGGTGAATTAATTCTATGGTTTTTTCTTCCCAAGTCGCTCTGTTTTTTTATCCATCATCTTAAATGGTAGATTATTAACCTCCCTATCCTTAATCTCAAACCCTTGAGCCTTTTTAGTTGAATTATCTCCCTCCACATCACTGTGGAAATGGGAATGGGGGGAGGAGTGAGATGGAGATTTTGTGGCTTTTGTCCAGTTGGCTTGAATCACGATACCCACAAAAATGTCCACTGTTTGACTCAGTCTCTGAATTGTTTATAGCATTTGAAATGTCTTAGGATATTCTGCTTTTCCTTCAGATGCTACTGCAGAAGACTACAACCTCTTACAACTGCTGTTTTATTTGTCATGCCTGTGTCAATATATCTCTTACCCTAGGATGCCTCACATAGTTTTAGGTTTAGTTCTCAGTTTTATATCCTGAATCAAGCCAGGTTGAGAGTCATATAGTTTTATATATACGTGTCTAGATACAGGCTCCTGTCTCTTTCAATTAGATCTTCATGACATAGCTTGGATCTTCATTATGGGCATGAACACATGGCAGTTGATTTATCCCTGCAGAGCTGTGGGTTGCTTTGCACTGTCTGACACATTCTCATAGGACCAGCAGATACAACTTAGAGGGAAAGTGCATAACTCCAACTTGGAAAATAACAACATCTTAAACCATATAAGAAGCCTCCGCACAGGCCACTAAATTCACTGAAACCTCTACCTGACAGGCAAATCTTGAAATTCTGCTCCAAATTCTTTTTATTTGCAATATTTCAAAAATACTCCAGAATAAATCTTACAGGAGAAAGACAACCTATTAGGTTTTATGGGAACTGACATAGTCCTATCCAGTATGCTCCAGATGGCTGTATCTTGCCATTACCTGGATGTTTAACATTAAGGAAATATTCAGTGATCCTGTAGTAGGAAGCAAGGAGTTTTGAAAAATATATTTTTAGTCTTTGGTACAATTCAGTCCCCTACACATAGGTGTCTAGTTCCACCTAAGGGATCTACAAGCTCCCAAACATCTACCCTTCTACTGTAGCAGCTGGATACCAGGTGAGAGCCTTTAGGACATCTCAAATGGCACTATGTACTTAGAGTCAGGAAAATGTATTACCTCCTCTAAGTCTTCAGGTAAATAAAATTAACATTACAAGCATTTAGAGACAGAAGGACTTTTTTTTTTAATTCATTCTGTTTATCACTTTTTATTTAAATATAGCTTAACGAGGCAAACAAAGCAGAGTGCCTGTATCCCATTATCTTTTTATATTCTGGAAAAAAGAAAGACAATGCACAAAAACTGTCTGAAATTGAGCAGCTTGTGGTTATGTTGCTATAGTTACAGGCTGATCAGAGGCTTTGCTAAGCCAGAAAAAGAAATGAGCAGTTTCAAATACTTTCGCATCTAGTCACTGCAGATAGTGCTACATCTCCAAGTATGCAGCTTTGGTTTGCTTCGCAGTGGTGAAATGCAAAGAAGCCATTTGTCTCCTGAAATTTCTTATGAATAAAAAACCCTTTGTACTTTACAGCTGAGAATTTCTATGTAGATTTTAAATAAGGAAAAGAGCTGTTGATAATAGATATGGTCAAAAACTGTTTGTTTGTTTGCTTGTTTGTCTGTTTTTCTCAGAATAATTCCTTTCTTCCACTTTTCATTACAAAATTAAGCTCTTAATTTTTTTGTGGCTGAAAATAATAAGAAAAAACTTCTGTTTTCAAGATAAAACTTGTTAACTATAAATATACATAACGTTCAAAAATCTTTCACTAAAATATGCAAATTTCACAAGAATAAATACAGCCATATGAAATGGTCAGTGTGAAGAAAAAAAAAGCAACGCATCTGTTACTAGAAGCAATTCTCACTAAAAATACTAATAACCAGTCTATCTTTTTAAAAATAATTTCCATACAGATTATGGATGAAAATGCTCACTCAGAGATGTCAGACTACAATAGAACTTGGAAAGTCCTGACAGGAATTGTTACAGAGCATCGGAGAGAAGGAGTTGCATTTGCACCAGCTCAGAGCTCGTAGTCTGTGCCTGAATTTTTATGTCCATGTTTAAAAATCTCAAGTTTGCTTTTGTGGTATGTTTTGCTGAATGAATGAATGAATTAATTAATTAATTAATTAAGATCTTTTGTATCAAAATGTGAAAACTACAGAAGACCAACCTAATGGCTTTCTACGATGAAAGGACTACATCAGTGGACAAGGAAAGAGCAGTAGATTTCATCTATCTGGACTTCTGCAAGGTCTTTAACACAGTCTGACACAGCATCTTTCTCTCTAAGTTGGAGAGATATGGTTTTGATGAGTGGACTGTTCAGTGGATAAGGAATTGGTTATCCTGGGCTACATCAAAAGCAGCGTGGTCAGCAGATCAAAAGAGGTGATTCTGTGCCTCTGCTCTGATCTGGTGAGAACTCACCTGCAGTGCTGTGTCCAGCTCTGGAGCCCTCAACACAAGGACATCGACCTGTTGGAGCGGGTCCAGAAGAGGCCACAAAAATGATCAAAGGGCTGGAGCACCTCTCCTACAAGGACAAGTTGAGAGAGTTGGGTTTTTTCAGCCTGGAGAAGAGAAGGCTCTGGGGAGACCTTATAGCAACCTTCCAGTACCTGAAGGGGACTGCAGGAAAGCTGGGGAGAAGCTGTTCACAAGGGTGTGTAGTGATAGGATGAGAGGCAATTATTTTAAACTAGAGTAGGGTAGATTTAGATTAGATGTTAGAAAAAAATTCTATACAGTGAGAGTGGTGAGACACTGGCACAGGTAGCCCAGAAAGGTGGTGGAAGTCCCATCCCTGGAGACATTCAAGGTCAGGCTGGACAGGGCTCTGAACAATCTGATCTGAAGACGTCCCTGCTTACTGCAGGAGTTTGAGCTAGATTACCATTAAAGGTCCTTTCCAACACAATGTATTCTGTGAATCTTTGATTCTATGATTCTATGATATTTCTTCAACAAACTCCCATCATCTACAGTAAGGGAAATTGTCCCCTGACCTCAAGCTGCTCTCAGTTACAGTGAGCAGGATTCTGGGTTTGGTTCAGTAGTGCATTCTTAAAAGTCTAATACTGTGACATGTCCAACAAGACTCGTAAGATGTACCTATGATGTAGCAGATAGAACAAACAGAAGACTTGCACTCTTCTGCAGAGTTATGCAAAGACCAAATATGGAGCTTAAAGAAGACCCTAAGGACCTATGCTTAAGTAGCTAACCTGAGCCAATATTTAATATAGATGTAGAGGACAGGATTCAGTTGTCAGTATCTAGATGTCTAATGTCATATTAGGTACTCTGTAATCTCCTATCTGCCTTCCATCTGCTGATATAGAAACTGTGGATTACTTTTTTGGTCCCCTACCAGTCCTGTGTAGGCTTGTGGGAAATTCTTGATAATCTGAAAAAGAACTGGGTACTTTTGAGGGAACTGAATCTGATCTCAGATTTTCCTTGACTGAACAGAGTAAAACTCATAAAGAAAATTTAAACCCACTAGTTAATTGTGAAAACCTAATTTACATGCTTACCTGTATATATCTCATCTGTGAACTGAAACATATAGTTATAATTTCAATGTCAGTACAAAGTTCATTACTCTATCTTTCTTTAACATTTAATAAAAATCTAAGATGAGATTAATTTCCACTCAGTGTAAAGTACATAGAGGAATAATTCCCTGGAAATGTTTCAGTCACTCTCTCAATTGTACCTGGTCTCATTTGAGATGTCTCAGAAAACCCATGTGGTCTCCTGATGCTGTTTCAGAAGACCACTGGGGCCTGATTTCATATTTACTGACCACATATACATGAATGTAATGGATGTTCTAGGGTGTCAGCATAGTACTTGGTATAATTTGTTGCATAAATACAGACCCTTTTCTCTCCCCAGTTAGGAGTCTGGCAAGAGACAGTATAGATCTACAAAAAACAGTGCAAGATATGTTCAGTTTTAGTCTACTGTATGCCCTAAACTGCTAAAGATAGTGATAGAGACTAAAATAGGAAGACTAGCCAATGAGTTTTCAGAGAATATGCACAATGTTTTACAGGTAAGATAATCACTTGTCCCATAGCGCTCTTAGCGTTTCTAAAGACTTTTGAACGAAAAACTGATATTATTCATTATGCATGTATTGCAGATTTACTATTAGGCCAGTAATTTTGCAAACATAGAAAATATCACCAAGGTAGTTCAGATTTCAAAGTAGATACATGAAACCTGGCAAGAGTCGTCAGTGGGATAATGTGCCTTTGGGATGAGTGGAGAGAAATATCTCTCATCTTATGAGTAGAGGTTATTTGTTTCATATAACTTAGATGTTTCAAGATACTGCTTCTGAGGTCCTAGCACAAAGTGAGTTAACTGTGATATTTGCAAAAATGTGATTTTGTCATACAAATATTTTTCTGCTTGAAAACTAATTTAATTTCTTCTGTGTATATTTGAGGGTTTTTTTATTAATCTGAGGGGAAAAATGGAGGAACTGAAACAGAACTATATAGGGTTACACACACTGCCAATACTAAATCAGTTTGTGTAGAACTGCGTTATAGTTACTGTTGTTCTTCTGTAGCTAACTTCTCAATTTAATCAAAGATTATGTGAAAACACCACAATAATAATTTTGAAATAAAAGATGCATGCGTGTCATCCAAAGTAATGCTCAAATTGTTCTGTTGGACTATAATTTCTTAGCAGTTCTCCCATTCTGAAACCCTGTTATTTATTAAAGAATTAAACAACATCATCAGAGGACATAACTGACTCTGAAATTGTAGTATGAGGAAAAATAGGAGTGAAGTGCCAGGCTATCAATTGAAACACATTATTCTACCAATGTCCGAGGAGATCAGAGAACAAAAAAAGTCCATACTCCCACTCCAAACTACCAATTAGGGAAAAAAGTGCTCATCCATTATCATGAGAAAATTAGGCTAGAAATCTCCAACAGAGATTATTTAAAATTTGATGGGTTTTTGTTTGTTTGTTTGCTTGGGCTGGCGCAAGTTGTCAGATATTTCTACTTTCTTTGTTTCTTCTCCTTCTTCTTATTATGAGTCCTTCATAATACTGGAATAATAAGGGATGGGATTACAAGTTGTTTAGGTTCCTAACTTCATTTAGGCTGTTACACGTCTAATGTCTTGTAAATTCCATTCCTAAAATCTCAAGTTTTCTGATAGTTCTGCATAATACTAATTATTGTGTGGAAGAGCAGCCCAAGGCCAAAACTAAAACTTATTAAAAATGAGAAATGAACATAATAACTGATGCACTGAGGAAGACAACATTTCATAATTAAGAGCAGACAACAATAGCAGAGACACACAATGATTGCTTTATGGGTGTATTTTGAGTTTATTTCATAAATAGAAGAAGACTTTGATTCAATAATCCTAGCACTGGTATCCTGGGCCATTCTAGACACCTTAAGGTAATGGATCTTCAGCTATCTCAGGGCTCTTACAGGTCTTCTGTCATATAAGCTGTCTTGGGGTACATGACTCAGGTAACATAGGGATACTCTTGCTTAGGAGATCAAATTGAATGTCAAGTGCCTGAGTATAATGAAGCAAAACGTTAGGCTAGCAAAACAACCATGACTAGTGGCTGTTAGTGCTAGTAAAGGAGCAGTCAGGGCTTTTAGGATGATGTCTGCCAGAAACTGAAACCATTGCCCTCATTCCTTCCAACATTTTGGTAGCAGCAGGCAGGACACCCTGACTGACTGCTTCATCTCCCACCCAGGCTTTTCCTTTCCTAATTTTGCCAGAAGTTACTCAGCTCTGCCCCACTCCATCTCTGTGATATAACAAACTTAAAAAAACCAAAACTCCACAAAATCCAAATCTATATTTCTGCAAAAGTGTGAGCTGACTCTGCTCTCTTATGTAGTATAATGACAAAATAACTGCTGGATTCTCTAACAAAATGTACCTTCACCACTGTAAAATTGACAGCCTAAGATACAGTTATGGCAACTAATGTTATAAAATCTGGACACTTCACATGCTTTATGATATCCCACAGAGGTAAAGAAGGAAGAATTATTTGACAGTCAGGAGAAAGAGGCACAGAAAGGCAAAATGACTTATCTAGGATAACATAAAATACCTGTGACGGAGAAGGAAGCTAAATGTGGATCCCCTAATTTCCAGGCTTATGTTCTACTCCCTAGATAATCCTTCCTGCTCAAGCCTGGAATCTTGGTGTTTTCATTGATTCTGCATGTTTTTAAGCACAATTTTCAGAAATGCACAATTTAGCTGCTGGCTGAAGTCTCTCTCCATTGAACAGAAAAAAAAAACATTTTATAAAAGAAGCCACCACTAAGGGAATTAAACTCACATGATATTCACTAATTCATCGTGATCTAAGTAAAAGCTCAGACACGTATTGTTTTGCACTCTGCACACACTCACTACACAAGAAAAGCAGGACTCTAGAAAAGTCAGCTGAAATATTTATGCTATTCATTACATCTTACAAGGTATCAACATTTTCAAGCAGTAAGGCATCAGTTAGTAGCAGATTATTTTTTGTACCAATTTCTTCTCAAAAGAGAGCACCAGGAGCCTAAGCTGCCTTTGCAGAAACATACAGTATCTTCTAACTTTTACCTGCTAGGCCAGCAATGCAAGAGTCTCCATCTCCCAGTCCTGTATGGCCATCTAGAGTACACTGGGTCAGCCCAAATTGCAGCAGATACCTATGTCTAGGCTGCTGAATGAAGCCCTAAGTCCATTCTCAGGGTTCACTCACCAGTAAGAAGACTGATATTTCTCCAGAAAGTAAAGCAGCAGGCCTCAGGCAGATTCTTTAAGTAAAAATTGCAGGCTGGGATTGTTTGTATAATAGAATTTCTGATCTGAGAGACAGCTGAGGTTGCAACCTCCATTTTTCTGCTTCGGTATCAGAAATTCAGATCTTTAGGCCTTTTAGAAAGAGGGAGAATGAGTAAACTTTTAACTAAGGCTTGCAAGACCTGGGTTAAAAATACCAACAGGTTACTAATTCACGATATCTTCCCGCTGAGATTAGAAAGGGCTTCTGGAGATGGCTGGTTCTAGCCTCCTCTGCTTGAACATGGTCAGCTATAGCAAGCTACTCAGGGCCATTTCTCTTGCTGAACTTTATAAATTTCCTGTTGACCCATTTTTGCACACTGCTGAGGTCCCTTTAAAAGGATATATAATCATCTCGTCTGTTAAACACTCCTCTCAGTTTTGTATCATCTACAAGTTGGCAGCAGGGGCAGTCTTCCCCATCACCCAGGTTGTAAATGAAGGTTTTAAACAGTATCAGACCCAATATTGACCTTAGAAGCACAACAGTAAGAACTGCCCTTCATTTAATTGTATTTTTCATATTCTCTTTTTAAATCTAAAATTTGTCTGCTTTATCAAGCAAGTGGTCCAAGTTTCCTCTAATTAGTGCCATCCTAAAAGACAAGTACCTGTCCCATCCAGCCATTTCTTTCCATTGACTGTAGTTGAAGCATCGATTACTATGGTTAGGCAGCAGGTTAGGTGTATCTCACACTCCTTTGAAGAATTGAGGGGCTGGACTAGATGATCTTTTGTGGTCCCTTCCAACCCCTAACATTCTGTGATTCTGTGAATTAAACTGAGCTATCACAAAAAGAATAGATTAAGAAACGGTCCACATTGAAATACCTTAGGGGCATAAGCACCGATAAATATTTTACTCTAATCCGAAGTGTGCTGCAATCTGAGTCCACTATGACTGGTTTTGCAAATCAAGCTTGAAAAGACTTCCTAACAAGACTACCTAACAAGACCTCTTATGAAATGAGCACTGACTGGATGAACAAACAGCTGACTGGAAGTCAGCAAATATAACACCTATCTATAAGAAGGAAAGGAAGGATGACCAGGGAAATAACAGGTCTGTCAGTTTAACTTCAGTCCCAGGAAAGCTGTTGGAACAGGTCATCCTGAGTTCCATTATGCAGCACATGCAGGACAACCAGGTGATCAGGCCCAGTCAGCGCGGATTTATGATGGGAAGATCCTGTTTAACAAACCCCATCTCTGTCTGTGTCTGGGTGATCCGCTTGCTTGATGAAGGAAAGGCTGAGGATGTCGTCTACCTTGACTTTAGTAAGGCATTCCACACTGCTGCCCACAGCATTCTCCTAAAGAAACTGACTGCTCTTGTCTTGGGTGGGCACACGCTTTGCTGGTTAAAAAACTGATTGGATGACTGAGTGCAAAGAATCATGGTCAATGAAGTTAAATCCAGTTGGTGGCCGGTTACGAGTGGTGTCCCCCAGGGCTCAATACTGGGGCCACTCCTGTTTAACATCTTTATTAATGATTTGGACCAGGGAATGGAGTGCAACCTCAGTAAGTTTGCAGATGACACCAAGCTGGGTGGAAGTGTTGATCTGACTGAGGGCAGGGAGGCTCTCCAGAGTAATCTAGACAGGCTGAATCACTGGGCCAAGGCCAACATCATGAAATTCAATAAGGTCAAATGTCAGGTCCCACACTTCAGCTACAACAACCCCCGGCAGCACTACAGGCTTGGAGAGAGGGCCCTGCGGGTGTTAGTAGATGGCTGGCTGAACATGAGCCAGCGGTGTGCCCAGGTGGGCAAGAAGGCCAACGGCATCCTGGCCTGTATCAGAAATAGTGTAGTGAGCAGAAGTAGGGAGGTGATCATGCCCTTCTAATCAGCTTTGGTGAGGCCTCACCTCAAGTACTGCATCCAGTTTTGGGCCCCTCATTACAAGAGGGACATTGAGGTGCTGGACGGGGTACAGAGTGGGGCTGCCAAGCTGGTAAAGGGCTTAGAACATAAGTCTTATGAGGAAAGGCTGAAGGATCTGGGGCTGTTTAGCCTAGAGAAGAAGAGATTGAGGGGAGACCTTGCTCTCTACAGCTATCTGAAGGGAGGATGTAGAAAGGTGGGAGTTGGTCTATTCTTCCTCGTGAAGAGTGATAGGACAAGGGGAAATGGATTTAAATTGTGCCAGGGGAGGTTCAGGTTAGATATTAGGAAGAATTTCTTTACTGGAAGGGTTGTCAGCCATTGGAACAGGCTGCCCAGGGGGGGGGTTGAGTCAACATCCCTGGAGGTGGTTGAGAGACGAGTGGATGTTGCGTTGAGGGGAATTGTTTAGTAGGTTGATAGGGCTGAGACAAAGGCTGGACTCGATGATCTTCTAGGTCTCTCCCAGCTGACACAATTCTATGATTCTATGATTCTATGATTCTATGATTCTATGATTCTACGAACACATTTATCTAAGAATTTGAAAGTGAAAAAACCATAAAGTCATAAAGTCATCCTCTCCAAGAAAAACTCATCCCAATGTATTCTGCTAGTCATGACAGTATATTTTGAAGAAAATATGTGATAACTGCTCTGACTAACTTGATCCTTGGTTGTGCACCGTCTGTATCACAAATTAAGAATAAAGTTTTCAAGTGCAACTTAATCTCTATAAGCCATCACCTGATGAGTGTTAATAAGAATAGTGGGCAGCAGCTCAAGCAAAAGACTGTTGTTTCTGTTCTAAACCACACTGCTTGACAGATTACAACAGAAGGGAAAAGTACAGCAAAACCCAAGTATGCCTTGCACTATGCAGTTTCATCACTAAATAAATAAGCCAAAAATAAAACAAACTGAAAAAAACCAACCAAAATGGAATTTGAGAACATCCCAGAGAAATACGCTATGGAAAGTTGGATATATTTGAGATAAACAGCAGATGGCATTCTCAGGTGGTGTGGAAGATAAAAATGTGAATTTTGAAATGTTAGGAGTTTTGTAACTGCAGAAAAAGTGTAACTGTTGGAATTCAGCAACAGATAGTCTAAAATCCTGTTTGCAGCTCTGGGCAGCACAGCTGCTTTACTTATCCTCATACTGTCTCAGTGGAAATCTAAGAGCATCTCCACATCTTTAAACTTTTTAAGCAAGCATCTGTTGGTCAGAACAGCCACAGACATCCCCAGACATATGCGGTTAGAGCACTGGTGAAGGGCTGTAATGTTTCCATGAAAAAAAAATAGAATTATATTGGGCTACCTTCACTTGGAAGTCTTAGTATAAAACAGATGAGCAAAGTTAAAGTGTTCTTTAAAAGACCTACGTTGTGCCCATCTCTGTGAGTGTTTATTTTTCTTGACAGGAAGACCTTGGAAGTGGAAAGGAATAGTACAAATAAACAAATGAATGTCACAGTTGGAACTTGGTTTTGGTTTTGGCTTTCTCTCTCTTGTGCTACCAAATTGCATTCAGTAAATCTATGAAAACCTTATATAGGGGTTAGGAATTTCAGTTTTATTTTTTGAACAGTATGTATTGTGATGCTTTTTTACTATCTTTTGCAGTGAATTGCTTCATTATGGTCAGATGGAGAAGAAAAAAGATTGAATTTGACACAGTTATCTTTGAACAAGATTACACTGAGGAGGAAAATCATCTGAATGTCTCTTTCTTGGGAAGAGTAAAAATCTGAAGATATCTTCAATTTTTAATACATAAATAGATCTGTTTTCTACTCTTCCTTTGATTTGAAAAAATACCATAACAAAAGAATAAGATAATTGATGTTTATGATTATTCAATAAGAGCAGAGCATGATGCTCAGAGATAATGAATATGGAAGAGAAGAACAGAATGATAAAAGTATCTTTTACTCCTTTTTTCTAATTTCTTGACCATCCTCAGAATTAGAAAAAAAATCCATGTGTAGAAGTACAATAAGATTCTTGATGGAAGCTCAAGCAACATTGAAAAAGAAAATGAGCCTGGAATAAAAGACTTAAGTGGTTTTTGTTGCACTTTACCTCAACAAATTTTGTATAGGTCCATGGCTAAATAAAGTAACCAGGAGGTTAGAATTTTAGGGCTTGATTTGCCTGTTCACATTAAAAGTACTTTTTATGATGAGATAAGAAACTCTCTAGAAATATTTTCTGGAGCATTGACGGTAAAAGATATT
The DNA here is from genome assembly GCF_000703405.1 of Apaloderma vittatum. NCBI lineage: Eukaryota > Metazoa > Chordata > Aves > Trogoniformes > Trogonidae > Apaloderma > Apaloderma vittatum. The sequence goes on from NW_009692694.1 coordinate 117,100, forward strand.
TGGTTATTTAACTCAGATATGGGTACAGATTTCCATGGTTAGGAAAAAGGATTTCAAAAAGCACATGTGGTTGGGATGCTTGGGAAGTGGTGGTCTGTGAAGTCTGTTCCTGTGAAAGCTGAGAAGCAGAAGGGCTCTACCTGTGGAAGAAAAGAACTGGTAATAATAAAAACAATCTAAGCCTGAAGCCTCCTTTATGCAAGGAAACTTAAGATAAGCTAGATGTAATGAAGAGGGAGCTCAGACAGGACAAGAGGGGATATTGCCAAAATGTAGAGAGGTTTACACATAGAAATATAGATTTTAATTGTTTTTATTATTATGGTAATTCACAATTCAAAGAACAAAAATAAAAATATTCTTACTCAGAGTGCCAGCATTAAGTAAGGCAGAAATTTGGACAGAATGTTTGGCATCCAAGTATTAAAGAAGCTTGATAACTCTCAAGTGTCTTTGAGGAAAAACAAATAAGCCAAAGCAAGTCACAAAGGATTCATCTATCTATGTGTGCTAATGTTTAGCAGATGCTAATACTTACAGTAGTGTTATGAGAATTAATTAATGAGTGTTGGTAAAAGTAATCCAAGGAAACAGTTTTCCCATATAGTGAATATATGAGGAAAGCTGGACTTTTGTCTTTGTTAATTTTGTAGTAGGTAAGCGAAACGCTTGTGCATGAAGACAAGTAAAAGTGAAATACATTTACAATAAAACCTGAATTTAACCATAATTGTGAATTTCAATGTGTATGTGATACATAAAGATAAAATAGCTACTGTTTTGCCTTTTTTTTTCTGATTTCCAGATGTATATGACAAGATAAAGGTTTTTTTCTGACAATTACTACGAGTAGCGAAATAAAATTATCCTTTGTATTTATAAAGAATTTGCTGTATAATACCAACATTTCTTCACATCTGAGGGCAGTAAGAATCTTCTATTCTGTGCCTGAAGAACTTCTGTCTTCACTGGAGTCTCCTACTTGATGGGGGGCCACTTTCTTCTACTATAATAAGAATAGTGATTGGCAGTTAGTCTAATTTCACTGCTTCAATTATACATAGAAAATTTGGAAAGAAAAGACTGACCTGAACACACGCACTAAAAAGAATCAATTATAGACATACAGTGATAGTTTAAGGTCTGTGTGCACATCCTAATTTATGTTGGTTTTGCACATGCTCCTCCCTGTTCTGACCATCCTTGAGCTCAAACTCTACTGTTGGTAACAGGAGTAATATTGCCATTTGCACAGCTCTCCTTGTGACTTTCTATCTACTCTAAAGGCAGTGTGACATAATATTAAGAGGTATCAAGAATATTCATTCTGTCTTTGCTCAGCACATAATACCCGTTTCCTGATCTTCTGAAGTCCCAGGTCCCAGTGGAAACCAAGTGATCAAGAAGAAGATGAAGCACAAGTATTGATCTGTGATGCCGTATTTAGGCAGATGACTGAATCCATTTGCAGCAGAACTGAGGCAGACACGCATGCTTTGGACACAATCCAAATTCACGACGTCTGTTTTGTAGAGCAATTAGCACTAACTTTATTTGCTGCATAAATGAATGTTTGGGCTCCGGAGAACAATTGGTATTACTGTTCCTGAACATTCTCCACTTCCCTTTTTTATTCCCTTGGTAATTCTTTGTGAAGTCCCAGGGATGATATAGTGATCTAAGGGAACTAATAAATTCTGGAATTCAACATTTGCTAATTGCTAACACTGCAGAGAGAATTCTTTTGAGATGGAATGTGGTAATGTGGTATATTTATAAATACAAAAAAAAATATTTTTGCCAGTAGTTATTGTATGACCTTTTAAATGTCTTTGCATGGTATTAATATTCTCATTATTATTAATGAATAACAAGAGTTGCCAAAACCTTCTATGCAGTGACTTTTAATTCTCTTACTGGCAAGAAAATCTCCTTGGAAAACCCTCATTTATTTAGCTGCATACAACCCTTTGACCCTCTTTCTGTATTTAGATCCCTAACAGTACCATTAGAAGTGGTTCAAAACTAAACCTTCTATTACAGAGAAAATTCTGATGTTTAAAATGGAATCAAAAGAACTGCATTGTGATAAATGTTATATATGCATAATAAGAAACAAATATTACAAAAAATTACAGAAAATAGATTTAAAAAGAAGTCTAGAACAAGTCTGGTTAATTCCTCAGTTTTAATACAAAGTTAGCATCATCTTTCATTTCTCCCATTGTTTTTCTGATCAAATTTTTAAAGCCATAAAGATTAATGATGTTATTTCTTTTTCACCTGAATAGCTCTGGTAGATTTGATATGTGAAATTTAGTGTTCCAGAGTGTCCACGATATTCCAAATGAAAACCCATGGGGACATTATTTCCCTTTTATTTTACATGTAATAATAAAAAACTATATTAAAATTGGTTGTTCAGTCAAGCAAAAAATCCAAATGTTAAGGAAAACTTAAAATATTCCATTTTGATGAAACTGAACAACTCGGTTTCAGCTTTTCGCTTATGCATCATTGTTTTTGGAGGATGTATGTCTAGAATATCGTAGTGAGCTTTGCAACTTGTCATTTTTCAGGCATCAAAAAACTAAGTCAGGAAATTTAGACTGGCTCTGGGCAATTTCAGGAACTCAGCGGAATAAATCTATTAAATATAAAACGTTAGGAAATCATCTAAGTCTCCTGAGAATTACCACAAAGGAATTTTGACCCTGGAGGGACCTGTTGTTGATTCCATGGTGTCCCTTATGATTTTACTATTGGTTTTGAACTTATGAAAACAAGGTTCACAAGTAGAGTTGCTGGGTAGCAACATAAAACACTGAGAGAAAAGTTTCTCATTGCAGTTCCCCCATACCTGCACCAGGCTTATTCTCATTTTGCATCCCCATTCCATATGAAAACATAACAAGTTACAGTGATTTGCCATTCTTTCCTGCCATACTTATTGTTCAAACTCCTTAGTGTAGTACAATGATGCACTTTTATTTATCTAAAAGCACTATCCAGGGACCCTAATAACAATTAAGTTGCTTGAACATAGAAAGAAATGTGGTTCTAGCCCAGAAGAGTTTAGAGTACGCTAGTCAATACTGTTTTCACTTGAGCTGAGGTACTTTAATAGGAATGTTACACCAGATAAAACATCCCCAAGGACAAAATAAAAAAGCCCCCCTCCCCAAAAGAATAAAGGTCTTTGTATTTTGAAGAGATGTCCATATAATTGATTTTTCCTTCCATTAGTCAGTCAGCTGAATATTTCCTTTAAACTTTGCTAGTGTTTTGTGTCTTGCATTGTTTGTTCAAGGAGAATTTTTCTGAAGTAGGTTTGCAAGCAACAAATGCAGGAAAGTTAAAGAGTATTTGTAAGCGTGCAGACCTCAACAAAACGCTAAGAAAGAATGACAAATAGTGTTAACAGTAGTGACAATACTGAGATCCTGCTCCAGTAAAAGGGCTATTCCCGAGTTTGCAACGGTCATTGAAGAAATTAGTAACATTAGCAGTTCTAGTAAAGTACTTATAAAGAGTGAAATCCTATGCCCAGCATAAATATAAAGAACCAGATAGTCAGGGATGTGGAGAAGAACAAGGGTGCAGAACATGACTTCTTATTTATTATATCCTTTTTTTCTCTACATTATTCAGACTAAGCCCTTTAGTGGATGTGTTCTGTGTTTAAATAGCAACTACAGAACCTTTATCTTTCAGTTCATAGCTGTCACTAAACAGGACGTTTGAAAATACAATAGGGGTTTCAGGTTAGTGATCAAATAACACAAAAAAAGCAAAAAGAAATTAAGGAAAAATATTTTAATTTTTTCAAAATAGGGAAGAAAACATTTTGGATCAAGGCTCAGCACTGTGTTTGATGCAAAATGACATCTGTTGGTGTATTCAAGTCCTTAGCTTCCCTTTCACACAATTTTTATTAGATATTTATTTTATTTGATATTTTTGTCCCATACCATGCATTCTTTCCTTTTTTGAGTCTCAACTATTCCCTGATTCTAACTGCATAGGTAGAAGTTTTCAGTCATCTTAAAACCTCCTTTTGCACTGAAATCTCTGTGAGCTGAAAAATGTTGTTTAATTTGAACAATGACTAATAATAATCATCTCTAATTTTATTAACTGCCATGGTCTCAGAGTCTTGATTTCAAGGCCCATGGCTTTCACGGGCTTAAAAAGCAATGTAGGAGAAAATAGTCAATGAGAATGTCCCCTGCACCTTCTGCTTGGAGAAATATGAGGAGTGCTTGTGTATTTACTGCCTTGTGCCAGTGAACGGCTCTTGCCTAATGGCTTCTTCAGCATGCAGGATGATGCAAAACCTGAGCTTTCACTTAGTCCTCTTCTAATTTCCAAGGACTCCTCTTCGGAACAACCCAATCACGCCTAAGGCTTGCATTAAACACTTGTATGAGTCTGCAGTCAGTCCCTGCCTTCAGTGACACAAGGAAGTAATTCCAATTCAGTGAAATCCATGCAGTTTACACTTCCTATTGATCTTTTTGATTATTTTTCCTTTCAGTTGAAAGAAAGGGTCTTGTCAAACTGTCAGCAAATGCTCTGTTTCTGGGGTGCAGAAGAGCTCTCTAGAATGTAGGGCAGACTGACAGTTATCATTTCCTTGCCCTGCAGACAGAACTGATAATATTTCCCAGCATTTCTTGGTGTTGGAGTGAAAAGAAAAAAGAATCACAGCAGACTAGCGATAGCAACAAAAAGATGTAAGATTTAAAGAAGCCCCTATGAGTTATGATAATTTAGGCGGTGAACACAGCGAAGTGACAGATTATCTTCAGAGAGCCAGCAGCCTGCACAGATATGATGGAGTCTATCTTGCTTGAAAGGGTGAATGTGGTATGATCAGCAAATGAAGTCAATGAGATCTAGAATTCACTGTAAGCTACCTTATCTAGATGCCACAGTGCAAAACAATAACATTCTTCTTCTTTTGTACTGACTGACACCAGCAATTGTTAAGCACTACTACTAGACTGATTCTTGGCCTTATCTTTTTTTCACAGATCAAGTGAGATCTTTCCAGCATGTCACCTTTAATCTCAATTCTGTTCTGAAATGCTCTGTATCCCCTATCTTTGGAGATTAGTTCTACTACAAAGGAACTTATTTGTCCAATAGCACTATCAGCAGTAGCTTTTGGCACAGGGCATGTGAAACATAACTCAAATTTCTTTTTTCCAGTTTTGGATATATATTCATATTTAAGCCAGCTCTTACCAGCCAGCTTCTACCATGCTGGCAGAATAAAGAAATCTGGAAGTGACTGCAGTTGTTAGTTTTCTCTGTGATCCTCTTCCATTCAAAGCAGCTTCTGAATTATCTCATTTTTAACATGCAGAATGAGGTGTATTGCAGAACATCTTCTTACACTCCCCATCTGGTAACTAGTATATATATATATATATCTGTATTTTGACATCTGAGTTCCCGAGGACCATTTCATAGCAGAAATGTAAATAATTCCTGTTCATGGCCCAGGTATTACAGGAAAGTCATCCGGTTGTACTTTCTCCCTGCTGTTTTTCCTAATTTCACCCAGATGTGAGACCCTAAGATTTAACCTATAAGGCTGAGACTTTTAAACTCCCATATCCAAACTTTCACAGAGTTTCCTAACCAAAAGGCCCTAGGTGGTTTGTCTGACTCACAGGGACACAATCAGTGCAGTTCCCACACCAGGTTTTATCTCCAGATTGGCAGAGGTTTGTGCTAAAGGACTGTCTGAATCTGCGGAAGGAACTATCTCAGCCTGCACAGCTCAGTCTAACGAGTTTTCCGCAGCTACACCTCAAACCCAGAAGTTGCACTAATACTTTCTCAAAGCTCTAGACTGACTGCGTAAATGGGAGAAATTCATCCCAGTAGGAATATAAATTCAGGGGGTTGTCAGTTTGCACATGGATGGTAAATCTGGCCATGCGAAGAATTACCAGGCATGCAGAATGTGTGCTGCAGGACTGTGCTTTGCATGCCCAGCACGATCTCATCTGATAAGTGTAGTAAAAATAGGCAAGCTCAGTGGTTTGAGCGCGGTGCTGACAATGACCAACACAGAGGTTGCGGGTTCGATTCCCGCTTGGTCCCCATGTGTTTCCTGGTCTAGTCGAGAGCTGGCGTCCCTGCCCATGACAGGGAGGTTGGACTAGGTGATCTCTAAGGTCCCTTCCAGCCTAGGCCATTCTATGATTCTATGATTCTATGATTCTATGATTCTATGATTCTATGATTGAACCCTCAAAAATATTCAATGTCTAGAAGCAGGCTACTTTTGCAGCCTGTTTGTGATTTACTACAGGAAAAGTGGTAGGAAATGGCTGTGTTCTGGGTTCCTACTGGGCTGTGTGCAGTCTGTATGAGAGAGGTTAAACACCCATACACAATGATAAAACCTTTTCAGAGCGGGACTTTGATGGGGGTAAAACAAACTGTAATACATGTAGACGTCAGCAAGGGGCAGTGCTTTCTGCAATCAATAGGTAGCCTTAGTTTCAATATAAGACATATCCCTCTTGGGAGACTATATCCTTTCCATGGAGGGAAAATGGACTTACTGATTTAATAGATCTTCTCAATTTCAAAATATTACGACTCTGTAATAACACCAGCGGCACTTACCGCCACCAAAATAATGCATCTTAGAACAGCATTTATGGTTCAACACAGGGTGGAAGGGATGAAAAATACACTTGAAAAGAACCGCCTATTCTATTTGTGTTGCTATGTTTGTTAAGCTTTGCAATTATAAATCATGGTGGGTATAAATTAGTTATCTTTGCTTAACATTTATTATATTTTTTTCTTCCTCTGCTTGGAAGAAGTGAGCATTTGAATAGATGTTGCTTGAAAGGATGCCCTGTTGTTCTGGAGCCTCCTTTAAGTATTACTTTAGTCTTTGCAAAAATCCTGTTTCGGGTAATTTCCTCTCAGCAACAGCACAGCAATGAATCATAAAAGCATGAAGCAGTGACAGCTGAGGCAGGGTGAAGGTTGAATCTTAATTTCTGGCTTAAATTTTGACTTATATATTTTTCTCCATCAAGAGGCTCTGTTGCTAATTTCTAGACAATTTGTTTCATATGTCTCTGCCCCTTTTCCTCTACATTGGCCATGCTTGAATTTTCAGCAGTTGATAAACATGTGACTATAATGAGAGATTCTCTGCTGCACTGGGAGGACACTATTAAGTAAGTTTACGCTAAGACTGAGCCTAGTTATCCTTTTCAGTGTTGATCTGAATGATGAAATTATAAGTTCTGGTTTAGCTGATGGGAAGGGAAAATGCATAGTTTATGAGCCCTGGGGAGAACAGAGTGGAAAGTTGCACAAAAAAATCTGGAGAATAGTTTTAAGCACTTCAATCCATGCAGTGTTTCAATACTAATAAAACAGATGTAAGGTGCTACATATTTGAGAAGGAAAACAGATTCACAAACCAGAAAACTAATTTGATAGATAGTAGTGTGAGAAAAAAATCATTTAGTTGAAATTTTGCTAGGTTGAAAGTGAAAGTGTAATCTGGGAACAAAAAAGGGAACATTCCCTTCTGGACTGTATTGATGGAACTGCTGTATGCGAGCTTCAAAGTACAGTTAGAATCACAGAATTGTTTAGGTTGGAAAAAAAACTTTAAGGTCATTGAGTCCAACCATTAATCTAACAATACTAGGTCCACCACTATGCCATTTCACTTAGCATCACATATACGCATCTTTTAAATACCTCCAGCAACGGTGACTCCATCACTTCCCTGGGCGTCCTCTTCCAATGCCTTCTAACCCTTTCTATTAAGAAATTTTTCCTAATATCTAATCAAATCCTCTCCGATACAATCTGAGGCCATTTCCTCTTGTCCTGTCACGTGTCACTTGGGACAAGAGACCAACCTCCACTTCGTTAACACCTCCTTTCAGGTAATTGTAGAGAGAGAGGAAGTCTCCCCTCAGCCTCTTTTTTTTTCCAGATGGAATAGCCCCAGTTCTCTCAGCCTCTCCTCATCAGACTTGTTCTGCAAACCATTCACCAGCTTTGTTGCCCTTCTTTGGACATGCTCCAGCACCTCAATGTCTTTCCTGTGAAGCGCTTAAAATTGAACACAGTCCTCGATGCACTTGGCTTTGTTGAATGTCATTGTGTTAATATACGCAGCTGGAACTTTGTTTATAGGGCACTGTATATAAAAGAGGATGAAGATCAACAGAAGTACACTGAAAGGTCCTTAAATGAACAATACTGTGGATGAGCTAGATTTTCTTCATCTAAATAAGGGACTCTTGATTCAGTTGCCAAAGCCTGGCTGCCTTGGAAAGCTGGAGATGACTTGTGTCATTTTCAGAATTTGTAAATGTTACGCTGATGTTAGGGAGGTGGAGGCTAGACAGAATTGTTAAAGCATTAGAAATGATGCCAGGTGTCTGACTAACTGAGTCACCGGCCAGAGGATGAAAAAGAAATATCATAATCTTTTAATAGCTGGAAGATAGGTGTTGTTTTTTGTTGCTGTCTTCGCAACAAAGATAGCAGGCACATATTTTGCTTGTTGAATAGAAAGCAACTAAATTGGCTAGAAAGTATTGGGGAAAACTTTAATGTGCAATTTGGGAACACACTGCATACTGATTCTGTAAAGTCTGATATTATCCATACAAAAAATTTAGATGAAGAGTGTTTTGATCCCCATTTTACACATGGAGAACTGAGTTCCAGAAGGGATTAAGATACAATGAAAAATTTTCTGTAGAATAAGCTCACAGAGTACATCATGCTTATATTACAGTGTGTCTCAAAGAGCTTGGGAGTTGATTGAATGCTGCTGTTACAGAGAAGTTGTGTGTAAAATGCTCTGTTTGCTTCTCAGGAATGATTTCAGATCACTGAATGACATGCTTCAGATTAAGTCCAAACTAATCAAAAGAGTAAATTGGAAAATCACCAAGATTAAGTTTTTCATCAGGCAAGCCTCCATAGTTCTGAAGATGCACTCTAGGCTTCTGAAGATGCCTTCAGGAAGTGACTTCAGATTCTGATAGAATTTGGGCAACGTGAAAGTGGGCCCATGTTGCTTCTGGGAGCAAGGAGTGTTCCAGAAATATTATTGAAAATGGTATTCTCAAGCTCTTTGCAATTTTCATCCGAAAGTTAATAAAATAGATACCAATTTTATCCTACTGGGACCACTGATCTATGCTGCTTTCACAGAGCTGCAAAGCCCAGGATCAGACTTGTTGTATAGCCATTGCTTCTGGAAAGAAAGAATTGTCAGGACCTTTCCCTGGAAGTAGACATCTCTTTTCTCACATGCATTTTAAACTGTGGATACAGTCTTGAATTCTGGCAGCAGCAGATTATAGCAACCATGTTTTCTCAGTTACACTACCATCCTTTTGCTACAATATTTTTACCCCATCCCCTTAGAAATACTGACTTGGTTACTCATGAGTACATCTTCAAACCTATTTAGACAAAATGACCCAGATTTGGAAACTACTGTAAGTCTAACACATCTGCAGCTTTGAAAACCTACAGCAGCAAGTAAATAGCCCTGAACATGGCAGTGTTAGCACTGTCATTTTAAGGTGAGAAAGGAGATATGATGACTGTCTATAAAAATGAAAAATAGCTTATGAAAGAGGGCCATGTCCTACAACTGTCTTCTGAAGCCAGTATTTTCGCACCTATATGTTTTAAGACGTTCCTATAAACCTCTAATAAAAAAAATAAAATAAATTTTAAGAAAAATATATAAAAGAGCGGCTGCAAAACAACAGCAACAATAGAAATCACCCCTGTTATGATTCAGTTGGCAGGACTGGGATCTGTATTGCCAAGATCCTCTTGGAGTGTCTTAGTCTTGTCTATAGTTTTTCCATATGTCTTCCAGAAATGTTACTTGATAGCTAAGTAAAAGGTGACCATATCAGTATTAATTAGAGTAGCTGCTTCATTGGTGGAGCTTCTTTCTAGTTTTTATTTGTTGTGGTTGATTTTTTTTGAGAAAATAGTTGAAGATTACAGAAGCTGGAAAAAAATAGCTTTAAATCATTTACTTTCCTATAAACTGTTAAAAGAGCAAATCTAGTACAGCACAAAGCAAAAGAGGAATGCAAGAGAAGAGAAGCTTCTGAGGTGTTGCTTTTTGTGTCTGGACATACACAGGGGATTCAATATGTGGCCAATTATTCTTGAGCTCAAGACTAAGGTTATCACTCTAAGACTACAGTGATTGTGAAGGACAAGAAGAGACTTAAGGACGCAGTATCTGGGGGTGATCTTCCTGTGACTACAGAAAACAGATACTTGTGAATCTCATTCTTCTTATGTTTTCAGTCAGAGAACTTGAAAAGCTATGCTTTTATCCATTTGGGGAATGTAAGAGACCGTGTTAAAAATGTTTGTGTCAACTTTGCTGGAATTGCTCGTGAAGAAAAGACTGTTTTGAAATTGCCCGCGAAGAAACTTCAAGGCTGCTGTTTGCAAGCTTGAACCACTGATAAGTTCCAAACAACAACTGCAGAGCCCAGCCCAGATAAGCCACAGGACTTGACTTGACTACTGATACAACTTAAGGGCCCAGTCCAGATAAGCCACTGGGCTCAAAGTTCTAAACAACAACTTCTGGACCTGATACAGCGGCTGTGTATAAAGCAACTGTCTTGCAAGCCCACCGGTTGGCAAGCCCACCAGTGTAACTGCTGATAGGGTGGGTGCCCTGCAAGGCGAAAATGGGCTCTCCGGACACCTCTGCATGCTCCACTGACGGAAGCGACGCTGGAGGGGTGAAGATCACTCCTGACAACCCTCATACGCATGCGCTAACCAGGCGGAGAACGGGCAAAGTGGCTCTTGGAACACTGTATAATGTCACCATGAACAGCTGTTCTTTGGAGATCTCCCCCACCGAATCGAAACAGGCGGACCTGCGAGACGTCACTGGATCTGTGGTGGTAGCTATACTTCTTGCTATCTTGAACTTTTACTGCTTTGCTTTTCCTTTTCCTTATCTTTCTTTCCTATTGCTCTCCAGTGGTTGTTAGTCAATAAAGGGTTTTGCTTTTGTGACATCTGACACCATTTGTGTCTTAATTTCACCTTTGCGATCAAAACGAATCACCTTGACTCTAACCCTTATCAGGTTATAAGTGGGTCAAGAGAGGGAGGAGTTTGAAAAGGAGGCAAAAGATGAAGAACTCCTCAAATTCCTCATGTACCACTTAAAATCAATCTTGCTTAGAGCTCAACTTCAGCCGTGGCTTGTTTGCAGCTTACATACTTCAAAAAAGGAAAAAAAAAGTTATAAAAGAATGATTATGACATAGAAAATATCTGAGATCTAGACTTATCTGAGGGATAGATCCTGTAAAAAGTCCTGGAGCCATTGTGGTGTTGGAATTGGATTTGACTTATGACATTCAGGTGCTGCTGCCATGGAGGTCATGGACTGATGACTGCTGTAAGTTGTCTGCAAAGATTAGGGTGTCTACAGGATATTGTGGGTAAGAAAGGTCAAGTCTGAAAAGACGAGAGAGATATCTGGGAAGATAGTGGGGTCAAAGAGATGAGCATAGAGTTGGTAGGGTTGGGAACGTATTCAGGAAACAGACAGTGAGGAAGACACTAAATTCTGATCTGAAGAGGTGGAAAGATGCCATGAGAAAGCACTAAAGATTCTAAAAGATTACTTTTTTGGTGACTTTATTCAAACAGATAGCGAATTCTGAGTGGATAGAAACAAAAATGAGGGAATGACACTGAAATCTCTCCCAGGATATTGCTTTTGCAATGAATGACAGGCAACACATACTTAGAAGAAAAATCTGGAACTAATTGACTAGTCACATGTTTTTTGTGGCTGACTGAAGATCACTTTCTTTTTCCAATATTTATGACCCTGTAAGGCATACCATAGCAAAAATTAAACCTGTATCTTCAGCTCAGAATGTGAACTCCGTTCTTTGCGACCTAATAGGGATGGGATTCTGTTTCAGGCATTTACATTTATTTCTGCCCCTTCCCCTTCCCCTCAGCTTCCAGCTGCTGCTCCAGAAGAGATGGTGTTCTGTGTGCCCTGTGTCATAGTTTCAGTTCTATGTGGTCTTGAACACCACAAAGTGCCTCAAATAGCACTAGAAGTCAACTGAATCCACCCCTAGGTGTCCATTTTAGAGTGAGATGAATTTTCACTGGAATTTGTTCACTACCTTGTCTTGATCTCTTCTGACTGAAAGAAGTCCTCTAGATATCTGCACACAAACATCAAAACATGAGTGTCTTCATCTCCAGCTGACCTCCGTGCCAAGTTCTCACTTCAATTGCATGAACATTAGATATTTAGAAACCACTGGCTGTTCTGTTAGGGCATACAACTCCCAAAGGTCTTATGTTATTTCTGCCAGCCTTATGAAGTAGTTTTGGCTACCTCAAAGCACTTCAGATGTCACTGAATGGATGTGTATATGACATTTAAACGGAGAAACTACTGGCTGAAGACTGGCTGTGCGCTTCTGCTCCTGCTAAGGATTTTGTATTTCAACAGGAGAATGACAGTTCTGGAAACACAGAGCCCTCACAGCTTGCCCTCATAGCTCTTTAGGTAAGCAGATCTCCAGTAGATATGTAAAAGTGTCATTGAATGTGTCGATTTATTGTTTTAAGGTAAAAGGGTATTCCTCAGGAGGATAGCTGGAGATGAATGTGTGGCTATGAGCTGTTGTGGATTTCTGTGCAAGTGGATTTCTTTTATGGACACTTTTCCCAGGAAGAATGTTCATGCCAGTCTCGATTAAAGCTGAGAATGATTTCTCTATGCCAGTCTGTCAAATTAGACATTCACCTGTCTTCAGAATATGAGCTTTTTAAATGACTAATAATGAAGTAAACCCACTTGGTAATGAACACATCACCTACCTTTCACAAAACCCATTTCTCCACCCCAGTGCCACTGCAGAGGTTTTCACAGTAACAACTCACCCAGAGAATGGCTTTCAATGACAACTGGAGACTAGCATAGATTTTTATTGATCCAGGAGTTGCATGTGAGACTGTATGTCATGTAAGAATTTTGATGAAAACATCAGAACTGCTGTCGTTCAGAATAACACCAAAGGTTGGTTTGCTGATCTCTAATCAAAGTTTTTGCGGATGCTTCAATGACAAGGCCAGTAATTCAGAGTGAAAGTTCTCCACAGGGGCCAGTGTCATATCAATCTTATTTAACATCTGCTTACATGTTATGCCCACTATCTACAATCAGTACACAAGTTCAACTCGCAGACAGACTACATCCTGCACCTCTTAACTCCTTGATCACGTCTGTGGATTACTACTGTCATTTTCATCCACCTTTCTTCTTTTCCCTTATTCTTGTCTATCTTTAGACATTTACTGTGTCATATTGAATTTAGTATGACAAAAGCAAAGGACAAAAATGCAAGTTTGCTTTGTGAAATGCCTCACACAGTTTCAGGGTATCAAAAGAGATCGGCTTTTGCTGAGAACGATATGAAGACAACCCATCACTTCTGCATTCACTCCCCATCTTTCTCCGTATGCTTCTCAAGAAAAGTGAGACTTCATGATAAATTTTGTCACCAGGGAGTTGACTTGATAAATTCATTTTTAGAGTACGTTTTTCCAAGTACAAAGATTAATATGGAAAGAAGCATGGAGTTGTTCGCTAGAAGAAATCTGTTTGTTGGCAGTGCAAAGTGGAATGGAAAAAGTGTGGGAATTGTGATTTTCTTGCGCAAGTGGAGGCAAGAAATTTGTGTTAGATATCTGACACAGGAGAATCTTCAAAATATCTTGAATGAGGTGATTTAAGTATAACTTGACTATTTACACCTGTGGCTTTAACACAGGATGTAGTGTTATAAAGCTAAAATTTGAGCTATTGCCTAGATTAAAAGGAAATATTGTTTTCACTAGACATTCTGTTAAACATCACAACTGTGCTGGTGTCTTATTCAGTGTGTACCAGACTATTATGAGGAAATAATTTCAAGTTAAATATTGAAAGTTAAATCTTGACCCTAGAGCTAACACAGAATAATCTACTACTTCAGGGCAAATATAATTCTTCCTTCTTCTGTTACAGAAAGAATGCTACTCTTACAGAAGCATATTTAACATTTGATTTATTTTCCGTATTTTCAGTGTGTGGAAATCAGTTGCCAAAAAATGAAACAAACATGATAAAAAAAATCAACAAAATAACTACCAATTTACCAATGACTGTATGTATGTAATAACTAATCAGCATGGCAAATTCTCTCAACTCTACTATTCCAGGCTACTACCAGGTTTTGCATAAGATCTACTGATCCTTATCAAGAGTGTGAATTCAAGAGATTATTATTGTCAGAAATGTTGATTTTATTCAGACTTTACAGTAACAAGTTAGCAGGAAATTTTTTAAAACTGCATTTATATTCAAACTTCTTGTTTTTAGAATTATGTCAATTCAAAAAATGTTGTCCCGTGTGTAGCTATATATTACAAGGTTCATCTCACCTGATTCGGGAAATCTAAAAGTTAAATAGCTATATTTGAGCAAGTTACGCTGAGTTCTCTTGATAGTCAGTAGTGAAAAATAGGCATTTTCAGAGGGTGATTCCAAAACTCTGCCTTGTAGATAGTTTTAGAATACAAGAATACTATTTATTATTCTCTTTATCTCTCTATTACATCCTTTCTTTTTAGGGAAAAACTCAATTATAGAATATATTGTTAAGATGTCTCAGTTGTGGCAGATGAATCCTAATTATCAATTATTTCTGAAAGTTATTGGGAAGATGTACATATAAGACCTAAACTTTCAAGAACTTTAAGGGCTCCAAATGGCTCTGTATTTAGACAGCAAGAGCAAAAAAAATATGTCCAAGAAATAATGCTGCTCCCTTCATACATAGACCTCTGATGGATTAATAAAATCAGTGAAAAGATTTTGATTTTCTTGGTTGTAGAAGTACCCTGTGTCCTGGGTTTGAGCTAAAACCCAGT